>NC_136620.1:16529223-16681723 GCF_933228915.1 Telmatherina bonti | reverse complement strand
TTCATTTGCTTAAAAAAACAACAGCAGCAAACATCAAGATTGTCTCAAGAGTATAAACTTATGCAGATGTTACACACCAGTGAATCCCGGTGTAGCAGCGGCCATTTTCCTCGCCAGAGCATCTTTGTCCATACTAGGGTCCAGTTTAATTGGTCGCAGGTGGACTTTAAAGATGGACGCCCGACCTTTAATGTCAGGAGGACCTGAGAGGAGACGGAAATGAAATCATACACTGGTGTAGCTGATACACAGGGAGCCCGGACAGACATTGTAACTTTTATCTCCATAGCTGAACCTCTACCTGTAACAAGTTCAGGTAGAGGTGGCAGCAATGGATTCATTCTCCAAGTCTGAAAATATGAGTCATATTTAGAAACAGTTGTCCCAAATTTTACACATTCACTCAAAAACCAATCACATTTCTGTCACAGAAGGAAGAGGGATACGATTATCTGGATCCAAAATGTTTTGTACTTTTTAAATCTGAAATAAAGCACAGGCTCCACCAGTTGGGCTATGGATGATAAGACCAGTTTAAAACCAGTATGATGCATAAAAACTTCCTGTACCAATGTAAATCTGTCTGTCGAAGCGTCCCGGCCTCATCAGCGCTGGATCCAGGATGTCTGGTCTGTTGGTTCCAGCCAGGACCACCACGTTAGTAGCCGTGTTGAAACCTGATGGAAAATCCAGACATGATGAGTTCCGGCGTTTTATCCGACTTCAGGTTTGAACCTGCAGAGTAAGAAGATCTTTACCATCCATCTCTACCAGCAGCTGGTTCAGCGTGTTCTCCTGCTCACTCTGACCGCCAAAGTTCCCTCCGCCTCTCTTCCTCCCAACAGCATCAATCTCATCGATGAAGAGGATGCAGGGCGCATTCTTCCTCGCCATGGCAAACATGTCCCTTACCTTCAGAGAGCAGCTCAGTCACACATTCGGAGTTTCAGCAGTGTTACTCATCATGATGGTTGTTTGTTTTTTTGCTTACCCTGGCTGGACCGACGCCCACAAACATCTCCAGGAACTCCGAGCCATTGACCGTGATGAAGGGTACGTTGGCCTCTCCGGCTGTGGCTTTGGCCAGCAGAGTCTTCCCCGTCCCAGGAGGTCCAGACAGCACCGCACCCTAGAGCAATATTCAGGACAACATTCAGTCCACGTGGACATAAAACCGTCCCACTGAGGAGCCGCCTTGCGTTTGTGTGTTCACCTTGGGGATCTTGGCTCCAAGATCCTGGTACTGTTGCGGGTTCTTCAGGAAGTTAACAAACTCCATTATCTCCAGTTTAGCCTCCTCACAGCCCGCCACGTCCTTGAACTTCACCTCAATATTGTCCTTCATCATCTTGGCTGTTGACTCGCTCATGCTGAAGGGGCTCCTCCCACCGCCAGCGGCGCCTCCCATCGGCCCCCGTCGTAGAGTGAAAAGCAGGAAGCCGATCAGCAGGAGGGTGGGGATCATGCTCATCAGGAAAGAGCTGGGAAGAGGATTGGGAGGTCAAACATTTCCTCTTGCTCAAGTGTTACAAAGTTGAGTTAGCTGAGTGTTTTCACTCGGGCTGTGACGATATGCTTTTGTCCGATTCGATTCCAATTTTTTGGGTGCCGATTCAATTTAAACTGCGATTCTCACAATTCTTTGATATTGCTGATTTTTGTAGATTAAAAACAAAATAAATGTATAAAACTTTTTGCTCGTAATATTTCTTGATTTCAATTAGAAAAAAACGACACAGTAGCCAGATCATCATTCTGCTGCTATAACGCCCCAGAAGACAAGTAAAAAGATCAACAAAAAATGACCATATTTTTTAAAATTAGATTATTTTTATTTGTTTGGAAAAAAAATCGATGTTTTTTAACAAAAACATCGATTTTCAAATTGTAAAGCAAAAAAAATCCAGATTTTCAATTTGTAGGTTCGATTTTCCCACCCCTAGTTTTCAGTGAAGTTTAGCCATTTGATCGAGTGTGTGTGGAAAAGTTACCCGTCGCTCTCAGAGCTGTAGACAACGGTGGCTCGGCGGGTTGGCTCCAGGCCCAGCTCCATGTGTGCAGCCTCCAGGTTCCTCTCAAAAGTATCAACACTGCCGATGTTGAACCACACATAACTCTGAGGGTCACAGAACACACACACACACACACACACACACATAAATATAAGAAAAACCAAAAAATGATACAAGTCACGAAACATACCTTTTATTTTTTAAGAAACTTGTGAAGGAAAGACACGGCTCTTACTCCACAACATTGAGCAAGACTAGATTTGACCATTTATCCAATTAGACATGCTTTCTTTTTGCCAGACATGTAGCCAGTTTCACCAGTCAGACATTTGCATGCAGTCACATGACCAACACAAACCATAGCAGCATAATCGCTCATCGACACCTTATCAGACAAGGAATAAAACATGTAACCTATCAGAGGCAGCTGTCTGATGTTAAATCTTAGGATGATGAATGCTCATGTTTTACTTCCATACAGTGTGAAAGACCAGTAATATAATGCAGTTTTCAAGGAGGCTTTTGTTTCCACACTTTTAGTGTTCGGAATCTTTTAATTAAATGCTGCGTAAGCTAACCACGCCACTACACATTTTCTATAGAAGGATGCATTAAAGTCACATCAGCTATTACAGATTCTGGATGGTCAAAATGGATGTGTCCTTCTCTGAGCCACCACCTTACTGTAGTGGAGTCCAAAATGATTAGAGCCCCTGGCAAACAGGTCTGTGAGTAAATATGTTGTTCTGCTGGTCTAATCAGACCGTAACATTCAAGAGCTGTGAGAAGTGACATAAAAAACAAGATTGAGAATATGAGATCAGGGTAGAGCCCCTTCCCCATCACACTGACAAGAGCAAGATTAGGTGGCTCTGGCATCTGGTTAGGATACCTCATGGACACCTTCCAGGTGAGGTGACTCCAAATAATGGAGAAGAATGGATGGATAGCTGGAAGATAGTTTTGGTAATTTACTGACAATCGACTCCAAATAAGTAACATCAGAGTCTGATTAGGAATCATGACCATTTCAGTAAGAAAGGAGATAGTTTTAGGTGTCCTTATCATCTGGTGGTGGAACTCTGGTGGGTTTGAGGCGTGGCCTACTGAGCAAATCGGTCAGATTGCCAGGTGGGCCTGCAGGAGAGAGTTGCTCTCTGATCTGACGACTTTTACATTGTCCCAGTCCATAATGTGGTTATTTATTTTACAATGTTCTAACATGATCTTACATCATTTCATTAAATAAAGTAGATGTTATAATCAAACAATTACTCAGTTTTTTCAACAAATACTCATACTTAGGTATTTTTTTAATCACCACTTATTATTCCTGCTTAAGTAATATTATCTTTAAGTAATTTTACTTTTACTTGAGTACATTTTTTGCCTCCTCTTCCCACCTCTGTTCCCATTCCATAAATTAGAATCTTTCCCAGAAAGCATTCTCACCGTTTCAGCATCAGCTCCCGGCATCAGGATCACTCTGACATAATGTTTGTTGACCACCTCCAATCGATCCACCTGCACAGAGCACCACAATGTTAACCTAAACATGTTTTTTAGGCTTTGTTGGAGTTAAATCAAAAAGAACAACAAGGTTTCTCCTTACCAAGCCTCTGCCCAGGTAGCGGTGGACAAAGTCCTTCCAGCTGATCTCTCGGCCATTGTCTCGGAAGTATAAATACAGCAAAACTGAGCTGACTCCAGTAAGTGTCAACACCATGTAACGGAAATCCTTCTCATCCCAGGGAAAGTCACCCTGTACACAAACATAAGGCCATTATGAAACATTAAAGCAGACGACATTTGTGCGACAACATCTGAAGTGGCCATTACTAAACACAGAGAAACTCACAGTAATAACTGATGCATCCTTTAGCAATGATGTGATGTGAAATTATGTGAAAGAATAATTTCCATCCTTCTGCATCAGATTGTATGCAGTCCGCAGTACAGCTCAGACACATGGATTCATGTTGTACAGGTGAATCGCATCAATCACAGTTAACCTGAGGTTGAGCACCAGACCAGGATTTATATCCATCATGTTGATCTAATGTCTAATAATGCAGTCAATGATGGGACAGTCTGAAAAACAAGTTTAAATTTACAAGCATCCACTGAGTTTTTTTTAGTTTAGTAACTCTTAAAATTCTGCCAGGTCTCCGCCACCCTGAGTGCTATATGATGAACTGTTTTTCCAGGAACGATCGTGTATAACACTCTCAGGAACACTGTGATCAATAGTGGACCCTTTAGGTGATCTGTGGAAGGTTTCCAGACATCTCATCTAGAAGTTTACAATTTAGCTGCAAAATGTAATGATTATTCATGTAATAAATCCACAATGATCCATCAATTATGTTACATTTTCATATGAAAAAGGTCACTGTGAAATGAAAAATACTTTCATAATCCCAGAAGGAAAACAGCAATGTTGTAGTCGGAGTTTGTTTTTCTTTTTTATATATATGTAAAGAGTTTCTGCTGTATTCTTGTTTGTTGAGAGCAGATGAGAAAAGACTTGTTCACCATTTATCTGTGTTTTTTCCACAAAATACTGTTAGTAATAAATTCTGTTCTGTCATTTTTGTTGGGGTAGGTAATGTTGGGGACCTAGCAAGCTTTTTAAAGTAGCACCCTGTCTTGGCTCCTGCCCCTCTGAGTAGGGTTTTGCTTTTTTCGTACCTCCACCAAGAAGGCTATGTTTTACCAGCGTTTATCTTTGCGTTTGTGTTCAAGATAATTCAAAAAGTTATGGATGGTTTTTTATTAAATTTTCAGGAGTTGTTGTGAAAAAGAAGAACTGATTTAATTTTGGTGGTGATCCGGATCACTGTTTGGATCCAGGAATTTTTTAAATGCCGTGGTAGAGGTTTGCGCTCTCCGTGTGTTTTTCTAGTTCGCAGCTTTTTCCCACCAACGATTTTCTCTTTCTTGGCTGTTTAGTGGGAGGAGGCAAATAAACTGAGCCGGGTCGGGGAAATCCTTCCTGTATTTTCTCAGCCATGTTTCCCTTCCAAGTTTCTTCTTCACTACTTTTTTACTACTATTTTCATCCTAACACGCTATTTATATGCAGTGTGTGGAATCAGGTATGTGCTGCAGGAGGAGGAGAACCGGGAGAGGAAGTGTATGAAATATAAGAAATAAACAACTTAAATTCGACCCTAACTATATTTCTTATCGTTCATTACAAAATGTACAGACTACAATCCAGACAAGACACCACTTCACCCAGAGTTTAAAAAAAAAAAAAAAAAAAAGTCTCTGAGCAAGATTACCAACCCCAGTTTAAATGGTGATGTATGTATTATGTTTTACATTGTTTTATCCTCATAATCCGACAACTGAGACTGTTCTAAAAACTTCATATCTGGATTTTGACTGAGTTAAGGTCCATTCACATCCATGCATTTCATTCTCCACCGAAGGCAAGAAAGTATGAAGCTGCATCAGATCATAGGGGTCTGGGTTGATCAGATTTCCACTCGAATTTTTACCAAATTCTTCCATGTCTGACTGTGAGACATTTCTCCTGTCCAGAGCCTCCTATTGTTCATCATGCTTGTTTTTGGTTGTGTTTACTTGTGAAGTTAAAATGTTTCTGAGCCATCATGGGGCCATTCTACCTGCAGAGTGTTTATCCCTACTCTTCTCTTGCTTAGTCTCAGTTTCTTACGTGTGGATGATCCAAGGGTCAGGGATCTGATCCTCACCTCTTGCGGCCCTTGACTTGGACCATCCCCAATAAAAATTGGGCTTTTGCTCCTCTGAGATTGACTTTCTTGTTGAAAATTTTATCCCTTCTAAAAACCTGGCAGGGTGCCTCACACAGCCAGCCCCTGGACATCTTGCTGAGGAGGAGGAGGAGGAGGAGGCTGCAGTCTTTAGGAGCCGTCTTTCACGTCACTCACTGAACATCAGACACAATACTTCAGCTGATATGCAGCTGATTAAAGTGGGAGATAATGACCCATTATCATTGTGCTGTTTTCTACCATCCACCCGGTTCAAACAGCGTGTTCTTCAGTTGAGCGACTTTTTATCTTCCACTATAAAGCTGTCCAGCTTGGTTAGAGTTGGTGACTTTAACACACATGTTGATCATGACTCTGACCTCTTTTCTAGAGGTTTCATCAGTGTCATGGATTCGTTTAATTTTTACACAGCATGTGTCCAGGTCCACACATGCAAAAGGCCACATTTTGGACCTTGTTTTGACTTTGAAGACATTTCTATTTCCAATCATCGCTACTCTTTTTAAATGGTCCTTTTCTGGGTTGCTCTCTCGTGCTCGGACAGTGGGCAGCTCTCGTACACTTAACTCTTCTGCTGCTGCTGTGTTTTCTGATGTTTCTGATCCTCCTATAAGGATTTTGATTTCTCCATAGACCTTTTTTTTTTTTTTTTTTTTTTTTTAGCAATTACAGTCTTTCCATTTTAGACCAAAAGTCTTTCAGGTTAAAACAACATGTGCTTCTGTTGCAAAGTCATCTTCCTGGTTAAACACCAGTACTCTGTGTCTAAAACGCTCTTGTAGGAAGCTGAGCATCTATGGGAGAAAACTGGTTTGCATGTCACCCTACTTTACTTAAAGGACATCCTGATTTCTTTTAACAATACTGTTAGAGATCCAAGGGCAGCCTACTTCTCAAACCTGATCTTAAAAAGTAAAGATAATCCTAAAGTGTTTTTTAACACCACTGGCAACTTAGGTACTCCTACTCCTGCTGCCCTCATTGCCTCAAAATGAGAATTGTGAAAAATTTCTGGTCTTTTTTATTGAAACAGCCTGAATTGTGAGAAGCTCTATGTCTCCTTCAGCTTGGCTTGTAGATTTTAGATAACTTTTCACCATTTCTTTATCTAAGCTGGACAGACAAGTCGGCTCAGTGAAGGCTTGTTCCTGTTCTCTTGACGTCCTACCTACTTCTCTATTTAAAGAGGTCTTCCTGACTATGGGTGTCCGTGTGAACACAATTAGAAATACTTTGCTGCTGCTTGGTACAGTCCCTGTTTATTTCAAGAATTTTATTTATCCTCTTAAAAAAACACAACAACAAGCTAGATCCTAAAGTTCTTAGCTGCTACAGACCCACTTAAAATTTGCCATTTATCTCTAAGATTTTAGAAATAGTTGCTAAGCAGATTACAGCTCTGATAGAGGCACACAATATCCTGGATTGTTTTTAGTCTGCCTTTCACAGAGCTCACTCCACCGAAACAGCTCTACTCAGTTTATAATGATATCTTGATGCAGAGTGATGCAGGTCATTGCTCTGTGTTATTGTTGATGGTCGATCATCATGTCTTGCTTGACAGGTTGAAGATTGGGGTAACAGGATCTGCACTTAAATAGTCATCCTTCTATCTGGAAGATAATTTTCTCTGGTTTCTGTTACGCTAAAATCCTTCTCTTAATCAATTGCCTATGGTGTTCTGCAGGGTTTGTTCTAGGGCCCATATTGTTTATCTTATATTTACTGCCTCTGCAGCATATTTTAGGCTCTTTAAAGACATTTCTTAGCATTACTATGCTGATGAAAATCAGCCATTTATATCTTTTAGACTATGAATGACAACATACTTCTGCTGATTACTGTAAAAACTGAAGTCATTGTCTGTAGTTGAGAGGCTTGGTCCACTTGCCTCATGCTTTAAGCCCTCAGTTAGGAGCCTTGAGGTAATTCTTGATCATGCACTGCCTTTAGATGCTCATGTAAAATCACTTGAACGTTCTTGTTTTTATCATCTAAAAAAACAGTGCTGAGTCCATCTGTTTCACCGTGTGAGATGGAGATGATCGTCCATGCCTTTATCTCATCTAGAGCTATTCTAAATTGCACTTTTTTCTATGCTTAAGCAAAAAATCTCCTGAACATCCCCAGGTTGTCCAGAACGCTGTGCCAAGGCAAAAAGAAAAATCCTCCAAATTCACTCGTGAGACTCCAATACTACTTCAATTGTACTGGCTATCTATTTATTTCGTACTGCACTGTAAAACTCTGGTATTAACATAAGGAGACCTACATAACAAAGCACCTGATAGTATCAGAGACTTGTGTTCCCAGCAAGTTCTTGAGATCTTGTGAGCAACGTCTGCTGGTTGTGAAACAAACATGTCTAAAACGCAAAGGTGACGGAGCCTTTTCAGCAGAGTCTGCTTCCCTCTGGAACTCCTTTCCTCTCAGTCTGAGATCTGAAGACTCAGTCGTCTCTTTTAAAAAGCAGCTAAAAATTTGCTTTGACTTTGTTTTATTTGGTTTTATCTTCTTTGTGTGGTTTTGTTTTTGTGTTACATTGTAAAGCACTTTGTGATAAAGGTTCTAAATAAATAAACATTTACTATAGTTCACCAGTGGGTTGTTGTAAAGTTCTATATAGATAAAGTACATTTACTATACTGTCTTCATGTCACGGTTTTGTAGTTTAACATTTAGGAAAATTTTCTTTTAATCTCACCAGCTTTCAGAACGTGTTATTAAACCAGTTAACTTGGCGTGAACTCTGACTTCAGCACAGAACCATTTCTATTTCAGCTGTTTAGAGCGTACCTTCTGCATTCGACTCCACCAGTCTTTTCCTCCTGGTCTCTTCCCTCCTCCTGGTCTTCCTCCTGCTGATCCTCCTTTTCCATCTGAAACTCAAACAGATGGGTTTCTTAAAATCCAAAAATAACCAGAGGCAGATATTATTCACCGTTTGATGATTATCTCCAACAACCTGGCAGATTGCAACAGAACAACATCAGCATTTAAGATGTACTATAGTTTATTAATTGATTTCTATGACATATTTAATATCATAAGATGTTCTGCTCATTTTAATAATCTAACGCTTTCAGACATGGTGTGATTTAATATTTTTTATACTATTTTTCATCACTTTTTCCATTAAAGCACTTTTGTCCATGTCTGAGTGACTGATATTTCACGACTGTGAAAGGGGATTAAAAAATATTTTTAAAAAGTTAGTTTAAATAATCTCTTTTATCACATGTACCAGAAGCAACATGAAATACATGCAGTCCAGAAGATGTTTGCATAAACATAGGAAGCACATAGCAAAAACGACAGGGAGAAAATCAGCTGAATGACATTGGCATCCAAACCAAACATAGTTCAAACCTCAGCTATTAGAGGAAAATGTAAGAAGAGGATGGGAACAACACTGTCCACTTTAGAGCTGCTCCTAAATAAGTAAGATGTGTCTGGAGACTCCATGGAGAATGTTCTGCTGCCTGCAACATCCTCCAGCCTAACCAGTTTGGCAGTGGGTCAGAGATAGTGTCCTAAGCTATGGAAGCTACGTGAATGGAAAAAGGTTGACAGGAAAAACACAGGAAAAATCACAGGTACACTGGTGAAAGACACTGACAAAGCTGTACAAAAGGTTCTGTATATTCCTTCATAATGTATTAATTACTTTTAATAAAACCAAGTAACTAATTCAAATACACAAAATATAACCAGATCAAAGCAAAAATCTGTTAAAGAACTCTGTTATCATGTGATCATGGATTCATCTCCAAAGGAGGATTAAAAAACAATTCAGAAATTTTCTGAATAACACAAACCTCACCTGTCAGATGCTCATTTCACATCTTGTCAAATGAGAAAAGACATAATGATGCACTTTGCTCCAGTCATAAAAACATGGATCATATGCCATCTGAAAACCACCACTTGCTTTCTTAATGCCCTGCAGTTTTGTCTTGATATTTTACTGGTTTAACACAGGTTATTGCACATCATGTTTTATTGTATTAATCACATTTTGTTTAACCTTTTTTTTTTATTATTATTATTTTCTATTCAATAAATGTGAATATCTTCATCTTATTTTTTTATTGAATTTGTTTTAAAAGTATTTCTTTTTAACACTGATGTTCTTGAGTTTTATTTATATTGCATATCACCTTTCCAATAAAGATATTCATGCACAATGTAAATCAAGATTTTCCTTTAAGGGGCAAGAAGTATCAAAATCAGTGTTGATGAAAAAGTGACATAAACTCATGTTATCATATCCATATATATGGAATTGCCCATCCTGAGTCTGCGTGCTGCTGACAAGACAATGGAAGAAATCTTTATGTAGTTTGCAAAGTATTCAAATATGTAACAAACCACTGTAAATTTATAATAACAAAAAAGTAAGTTATATATTTGCAGCATTGCCTCTGCTATATAATAAGCTTTAAGCTGCAGTCAGAGCAGATGATCACCTCTGCTCCATGGCCAGACATCCTGCTTTACTGTCAGATAATGATGTATATATTGAAGAGTGTGGAAGAAGACATTTTTAAACATTCATAGTGCTGTAACATGATGCAGACTCTTACGTATAAAAAACAGCTGGAGACGTTAGTAAAAGTATTTAAAATGACAGTTTAACTTAAATTTTATTCAGTTTTGGCCAGGAAGCAGACAAAAATGGCCTCATCAGGACGAGGTTAAATGAATTGAAAAGGTTTCACCTGATTAAACATGTTTACTGAATACATGTTGATGTTTTTCACTGGTTGTTATCACAGACCGAACACCAGCCCCATCTCTGGGATGTTTATCTTACAACCGCATTATGTTGTCATGTAAGGTTTTATTAAAGGAAACGAAAACAGACAGATCCCTTCAGACTCAGTTTGTGCTGCATTGTAATATTAAAATACAAATTAACAAATCGCGTAGACATTATCTTCTGCTTGGAGTGAGTTAACACCAGCAATGGACAGATTTTTTGTGTGTTGTATAACACACAATTACTCTGCCTGAGTGTTTATATTTATTTACCACACAAGGAACATAATCTACCTGGGACAGTGAAAACATTTTAAACTTGAACGACAGAGTCCTTCACTGTTATTCTAAGAGTCCATTAATTTAAACAATAAAGTTGGTTTAGTTTTTTTTAAACATTTTGAAACAGCTGATTTTCTTGTTATTTTTGTCTAAAACTCCAATAAAATCCACTTTTATGTCCACACATAATATATTCTCATCCCAACATCTGTATTTTCTTTTTTTTAAATGATCTGTTATTGAGACTAAGAACATAATAGTCTTTTGATTATTCATTTTGAAATAAGACGATATCAACATTTGACCTAAACTCACAAGAACCCCAAAATAAATGTATTTAAACTCAGCTTCTCTATGTAACTTTAAAGACAACCAGGCAACTGAAAACATGACAACTTGCTCTTAAATATGTTTATGAAACATTTAATTATATTCTTATGAAAGCTGGAGAAGTATTAACATGTCAAATGAACTAAAAGCCATCCTGTCAGCCAGGTGTACACTCACCTTTAGGCTCAGTGGAGTACAGTCGTCTCTGAACTGACTGGAACCTGCGGCAGGTCAGAAAATTAGCTGGAGATCGACTAAAAAGACCACAGCTCTAGAAAACAAACAAAGAAAACAAAGATTGACTTTTCCAACACTGAGGAGCAGCAGCTGGACATGTCCTGTCATGAGTCAGTGTGTGAGACCTCTCTGTGACCTCTGACAGCTCTGGACCAGAACTGAATAAAGACCACTTGACCCTGGCTTAGAAGTAAAAAGACAACTTTGTCCTTGTCCATAACACATGGATGTAACCAGATAAAAAATATATATATAACATCGTGGTGATTAGCCTTTCATGTACTCAACCAGAAGGAGAAGACAACAGGAATATAAAGACTGTACACACTGTTCAAACACTAATGTTACCCAGCCATGTATGATGAACCTAACTATAATTAAATATGATTGTTAATAAGTTAAACTATAAACTTAGAGGAATTCCTGCCAGTCGGCTCATGTAAACGCTGGTACCGACCTGGAGAACGGTGCTCCGGGGTCCGACTGCTCTCACCGCCGATAGGCGAGCTGGGGCTCCTGCCGCCCGGCAGAAAGGCAGCGTGGCCGTCGAGAGAAGCCTCAATAGCTGAGACATCCTCCCTGTGCCGTCTTTCAAGTATCTGAATAAAAATCCAAAAACCAGCGCTTAATTTTTAATCTGAGCTTCTTTTTCTTCTGAACTCCATTATGTTATACTTTATGACTGTTATTGGGTAACAGCAAAGAAGTGAAATGTCAAACGAGTTGATGCAAAGACCCGTGAGACTCGTCTTCAAATACCTGAACGAAATTTTTAAAAGTAAAAATAACATCATGCAATTCTTACATCAAATTTTATCACAAAAACTTTATTTTCTCTATAGTCAAAACATTACAAAATAATTCATATATAAATCAATTCATATAATTTTATTGGGGTTTATTAGATTCAGGCACCAGCACGGACAACAAACCGTATGTTCTCATTCTACACTTTCTATCTGATTGGTTGAGACAGAAGTTTTTCCTGCCAGATCTGCTCCGCCCATTGCCATTTAGACTCCTCCCATTAAGCTCATGCAAACAGTTAACAAATCTGTGTAGACTGTGCGGCTGACATTTGTTACGTGATAAGGACTCATGACGAACATGTAGTTTCCATCTAAAATGTGTTATATGATAAAGACTAATATAACAACATTACAGACTTTCAGCTGCACGTGTAATAATCGGGAGGACATATTTAATAATACCATTCATTATTATGTACTACAATATTGAATTTCCCTTTGGGGAATAATAAAGTATTTTTCATTTCATTTCATCTGTCCATGCTCTGCACCTCAAGGTTGCAGGCGAGAGGCAGGATACACCCTGGACAGATCGCCAGGGTTGTTTTTTTATAATTAAAGGATTTAATTGAGTAAAAGTGAATCCATCATGTCACTGACGAAATCACCCATCAACATTAAAAATGTAATGATTATGGGTTAAATCACTTTGTTTGGAGGAGCTTAGTCTAAACCTGACATTTGCTCTTCATGACAGATTTTTCACATTTATTTATTACAGTAAATGCATTTATCAAACATAATATGTTGTCTTACATTCAAGTATTTCATATTCAACAGTTAGCAGCTGTAACAGCTGGATTTGGTTGGGGTTGAGGTGAAGATAAGCCTGAGACATGAGGAAAACATGCTGATAGCTCTCAGCTGCCTCTGTAGGTGCTGTAGGAGAAACGACTCATCAGCAGAGGGAGGTGAAATTTCTTTCCTGGGTCACTGATGCTGAACACAACCTGGGAATGCACACATATTATATTAGATTACTGGTTTAGATTAGACCAGTAGTTTTCAACTTTTTAAAGTGTAAACTCACACCTCTTAAGAAATAGCTCAAGTTCCACCTGTATGACTGACTTTGAAATACAGCAGAAGTATTTATAGATTACACAGATTATAAAGGCAGAGACATTTTGTTTGGATCTGTGATCACACCGGTATGGACCGTGAGGTGTTTTCAGAGCATCATTACATAAACCAGCTTGGCTGGTGCTGCTCTTTTCTTCACAGGAAAGTTCACATCTGAAACGTTTTCCCACTCTTTGTTTGACATTGATGAGCCATGAAAACTAGAAAAACAATGGTATTCATTACAAAAAGCAAATCTATACAGCATACAAATGGTACTCTGTGCATCTGTTAATGACTTGATATCAGAAATTCTTCATTCTACCTCTAGAGGGCGTACAAGTACTACCAGCCGTACACAGAACACAGTTTGAGAACTATAGGATTACTACTTTTAATCTAATTTAGTATTTTACCCAAAAACACATCAAAATATGAATTGTGAAAGTTTGGGATCATTCCAACAACCTTCCGTCTGGAGGATGACCTTTTCATCCAGAGCTGTAAATGCACACAAACTACTGGAAGATAGGGAGGAAACAAACACACAAACCAGTGTGTATCACACGACTAGACTTAACTTTACTGTGGACAGTAGAACAGACGCAACCCTGCTGATACTTGTTAAGTTCATGGAAACTAAAAGACATGAGCAGGTTGGTTGGACCAGATAAATACAGTTTCCTCTGATGTGAAGCAAGACACTCAGGTTTTCTGTGAAATTGTTTATTTACTGATCTCATGATTATGTGCTGTTGTCTAAAAACAAATAAAAATATGGATATAGTAGTTAAAATAATTCCTTCTGATTATTTGTATATATTTAGAAACAGATTATTCAAACAGTAAGAATAGTTGTACTTTCGTTATTGAATAAAATCAGTATAATCATTGCCATGATTATACTGATTTTACATGATTATACTTTTTATTATCTATTTATTTATTTATATCATCTGTTTAGGATTTTTAAAGTTTTGTTCATTTACTTCTTTTTTTTTTATTATTTCAATTCATGTCGTTGTCAAATTTGACATATGACAGCAGGTATTAATTTACATTTTCATGTCATGCTTTTTTAATTATTTGTGTTATTGTCAGTTATTTAATCTATTTATGATGACAGTAACTAAAGAAAAGACTTTTCCTTTATTCTCCATTCATATACTGTAATGTTTGAGTGTGACAGTCGTAATGCATCGTTTTTCAGAGTACTGAATCTTACCTCTACATATGGGTAAAAGGAGGGCTGACCCAGACTCTCCCAGTATGAACCCGTCTCAAAGCGCAGCTTGTACATACCGGGAGTGAAGGCTTCCCGGCTGATGAGTCCAGGGCAGCGGCCATCTTCATTTGTCGTCCTGAAAGTCAGATCTGTTAGTTTCCTCTTCTTGGTCTTCTCTGAAAAATAACCAGAAAATAAGCCTACCCAACACTCAGCATGGTCCAGATCATCAGCTTGGTGTCCAGGCGATGCAGGCTCAGAGCCATCTTAGTCCCTGGGACCCCATCACTAGTGTTTAACACGTGAGTGGTCAGAGGGCTGGATTCGGCTGCTGCCATGGTCTGATGGACAGGAAGTTACCACATCAGCGCCGCCTGTGCAGCCTCTACCTACACCTTACAGAACATGTCAGGTTTCCATATGACTCCTGAAAATGGACTAAACTCCTGAAGCAGTCTGAGTGTTTGCTTCTCCTATTTGTAATTGCTGTGATGCCTGATGTCACCATGGCAACTACGAAGCTTAAGTGCAGTTGTTAGACTGCAAACAAAACTTCAGTCAAAATACAGAAAAAGACAGAACAAGAAACAGACTTACAGCTGAAAGGTGTTTTACACCAACAGAAGCTGATGGAGCCTTGAAGGTGTTGAACACACCGGTGCCAAAGCCTCAGGAGGAGAGTGAGAATAGCTGCGTGGAAAGGTGTGTTGTGCTATAAAACAAAAAGAAAACAACAAAAAAGATCAGGATGGAAGAAAGATCATAAGAACTTAGTTTCCTTCACGCCAGAAGGTTCAGAAATGGAAAGAAACTCTAGATCCATTGAGGCCCAGTTGACCCAGGGAGGCCTGAAAGACCTGCAGTTCTGGAAGAAACGAAGAGGCCTGGCAGATCTGGTCTTTTTCATTTGTTGTAATGCTTCTGATTTAACCCTTATAGGTCGTCTGGGACTTTTTTGTCCATTCAGGTAATTTTCCTTCAATTGTTGTCCTCCGTTCTGACTGAGTTGCCCTTCATGAGGTATTTAAAATAGATGTTTCTCTTGAAGAACTATGATTCTAATTTTAGTTTTTCTGAAAGGTCAACAGGACACAACAGACATATTTCAGTCCAAAAAAGTGCTGAAAAATGTTATTTATATATTAAAATGAAAGATTTTAAAAACATAGAATTAGTTATTTTCTATATTTTGGGGAGCAGGGGACTTTTTGTTTGAAGATCAGTGTTAAGTTTGATCAAATATTTAATCTATAATATTTTATAACTTTTTTGTGGAGTTTATTTCATTCATTCATTCATTCATTATCCTAACCACTTAGTCCAATTAAGGGTCGCGGGGAAGCTGGAGGCTGTCCCAGCAGTCTTTCGGTACATCCTGGACAGCTTGCCAGTCCATCACAGGGCTTTTTTCATTAATTAATTAATTAATCTTTTAAAACGGGACCTTTTTATATTTATTAATAAATATTTATTTATTTATTATTTATATATTTATTATTATTTATATTTATTAATAAATATAAAAAGGTAACTTATGTAGTTCTGCCAACACAATACAAGAATAAAGTAAGACGAGAACTCTTTTAAACTCTAAGGTCCCAAACATGTAGTAAATTTTTAATCTGCAGACACTACAAAAGAGCAACGATGTGTCAAATGTTGTTACAAGTTTTGTTTACTTGGTCTTTTTTTTAATCTTCTGCTCCCAAACATATAGAACATCTCTTATATAGAAAATAACTTTGTATTTGTATTCTATGTGGTTTTTTTTGTTTGTTTTTTTTTAATGAAAAATAGAGACATTGTGGAATCAGATTAGGATTCAAAGGGTTAAATATTTAGCTAATTTATATGTTTGGTAGTTTTCATTGGAAATCTGGTAGATTACATTAGAAATTTGGCAGATTTTGTTGTAAATCTACTCCATTAGAAAAATTTGGTAGATTTCATTGGAAATCCGGTAGATTTTATTGTAAGTCTGGTAGATTTTAGAAATTGGGTAGATTACATTAGAAATGTGGTACATTTCATTGGAAATCTGGTAGCTCTTGTTGTAAATCTGGAAGATTTAATTAGAAATCGTGTAGATTACATTACAAATGTGGTAGATTTCATTAGAAATTTGGTAGATTTAGTTGTAAATCTGGTAGAGTTCACTGGAAATCTACCAAACAAATATCTGAAAGGCAGAAAATCTTCTGTAATACTTATGAAGCAGTTAATGGAAGAGGACGTGTCGTCCACCAACGACCTGAAAGGGTAAGAAATTAGGGTTACAGTTCTTCATATTGCCCTTTGTTAGGGCTACAGAACTAAACTCAGTGTGTTAAGATGGTGAAACATCATCAACAAATTTTTTAACAGAGTCAGTATATCTGCAGTCTAAAAGTATTTATCTGTTGTTTTATCTGACTTTAAAATGAAGTAAATATTAATAAAGAAGGCAAAACGTCAGGCCTGTGTGTAGTTTTTTGTAAGAGAAATCCTACCAGTGGGGGTCCCGTCCCGTCTGCGACAGTAAGGTCTTTAACTCATCCAGATGGTTGTATCATCGTTGCTCACAGATTTGACAAACAGAGCTGAAGTCAAAGTTCGTCCTGACTCTAATGAATCATTACAACCAGCGTCCCCTCAGTCAACAGCATGTGACGCAGTCAAAGGCTGGGGCTGTTTATGTCCGATAAGGCTCTCCTGATTTAATTAAAACACGTTGGTTTCATTTCACAGCTTTCTGAGTCCTTCTTTTCATTTTTTCTAAATAATCAGTGGAAATGAACGTAAATAGGATTCTCTAAATGTCAACAATGACATTTGATTATATAATAATCTGAATATTATTGAACCAAACTACCAATGATAAAAACGTCCCTCTGAGTCTGAGGTTGTAAAAAACTGAAAATGTCCACGTCTTTTCTCATTACAAGATCCTTTTTCTGAAACCAAAGAAAAAAAATATGTTTCTTTATGCAGGTCCATGTTAAGTTTTGTAAAAGAGAGCAGCCAGTAAAACCACAAAGGCTTGATGTACATCACAAATAATAATTTAAAAAAAACACACACACAGCTTGGAGTCCAAACAAACATTTTATCAGAGTTAATTTGGCATGTCTGGAAAATTACCTTCACAGTTGTCCCATCTGCTCATTTAATGTTTACTACCTCCTCTTCATAAAATGTAAACAATGGAGGCTGTTGTCACCAGAATGGGCAGATGGAGAGATCATGCTGTAAATTCAAATATTCCTAATTATTTGTCTTCACTTCATGCTTATTTTCATTTTAATGAAGCTGCTTTGTGAATGGGGTAACGTGAACATTTACACAACATCTCTGACCATGTTTATTTCTATGAAAGTTTTTATACTTACAATCAGATAACAGTTTTTTCCTATGTAAGCCAAGGCAAGGCAAGTTTACTTGTATAGCACCTTTCATGTACAAGGCAATTCAAAGTAGTTTACATGAAACATTAAAAGCATTACAGAAAAAAGCATAAAAGAAAATACAAATAACAAAATCATAATAAAATATTAAATTATATTAAAATAGTGACAAGCAGAATTAAGTAAAAGTTACTGTGCAGATGTCATGCATAGGCGCATGAGATAAGAAATGTTTTTAACCAGGATTTAAAAGTTTCTACATTTGGTGAGAGTTTAATCTCCTATGGCAGTTTCTTCCACTTGTTTGCTGCTTCTCCATGTTTAGTCTGGACTCTGGTCTGGACTAGTTGACCAGAGTCTTTGGATCGAAGAGCTCTGCTTGGTTTATATTCTCTGAACATATCACAGATGCATTCTGGTCCAGAACCATTCTGGGATTTGTAAACAATCAGCAGGGTTTTGAAATCTATCCTGTGACTGACTGGAAACCAGTGTAAAGATTTTAAAACTGGTGTGATGTGTTCAGACCTCGTGGTTGTAGTTAAAGCTCTAGCAGCAGCATTCTGGATGAGCTGCAGATGTTTAATGTAAAGCCCTTAGTGTTGCTGGTTGCATGAAAAATGCTTTATAAATAAAGATTTGATTTGATAAGATCTTGTTCTGATGTTTAATGCTGTACAAAGAAGGGTTGCAGAAAGCTGGATCATTTCTAATCTGACCTTTTTTTTTTAAATTTCAGGTGATTTTGTGTGAGTTCCTTGGTTTTCAATAGTTTCTTACATCAACATGTTCCAAACCATCCACCTTCATCTGGCTCAATAAAACCCATTCTTAGTATTTCTGACATAAACCACTGAAAAGATAAATTAATGTTGAAAAATTTTTCCATCCTTCATGCCTCATTTCAAGACAGAATGTCGTCAGCCTACGAAGCTGAAACAGTAATAGATCTAAGATTAAATATACAGATGACTTGTTTCCTGTCAGTCTGCAGCTGGAAAACAAGTCCATCCAGAGTCCAGTCTATCACTTGGAGGATTTAGCACACTGGTATGGGGAGTTTTTATGTTCAGCTTAGTATTTTAAAACAAAAGATGGCCAATTTTACAAATAAAATCCATGTGACAGAGGCAATTTAATAAAACAGCAGTAAAAGGTTCATCTCATACTTTCCAAGAAACATCCTGATGATTCCCAAGACTTTTGGAAAATATTCTTTTGACTGATGAGACAAAAGCTGAACCTTTTGGAAGGTCTGTTTCCTGTTAAATCTGAAGGAACATTAAAACAGAATTTAATTAAAAAAAAAAAAAAACAAATACTCATACCAACAGTCTAACATGGTGGTGGTAGTGTGATGGTCTGGGGCTAATTTGCTGCTTTAGGACCTAGATGACTTGCTATGATTGATGGAACAACGAATTCTACTTTCTACCAGGAAATCTTAAAGGACAATGTCTAGCCATCAGTTTGTCACCTCAAGCTCAATACCTTTATTATTATGATCAATTAAGCTGCAGTCTGATCAAAAGAGATTGTCCTTATTAGAGCTTATCAGCTCTAACTCGAAAGAAGTGATGTAGACAGGTGGATAACTGGTGATATTCTTGCATGTGAGCAGCTACGTTGATATAATGTCTGCAAAAAAAGGACCTGATAAAAATTATGCTGGTCTGAAACCACTGATCCAGTCGAACTTTGCCATGTTTTCATCCGCCAGGTGGTGCTGCGTCTCTGGAAGAGAGATGCAAGGAGTCACTTTCCTGTCATTGCAAGTGAGAGTAAAAACTTCATGAAACTCCCGTAAAATGTTTTATTCTGTTACATTTATTTCTGTTTATTACACTTTTATTTTGCATTAGATTCAGAGTTATTTTCTCATATTTATGCACATTTACTCTTTTTCCCTGCTTTCCTATGAATGGCTCCGTCCTCCTCCTTTTCAGCTCATGGTACACCCCACAGACACGCTGGGTGGTCACTTCTCTTCCCAGAGTCTCAGTCGGGGGGGATTCAGTCTCTCCAACACACTCAGAGTCACCGGGTTTAATTTCTTTTTCCCTCCTCTTCTTTTTAAGGAGTGGCTGATACCAAGACAAATGTAAGTAACAGACAGATAGACACACACACACACTTGCATCACTATCTTTTAAGGGTAAAAGTCCTTGTTATGGTTCAGTGTGAATGTAGTGACTCTGAATTTGCAGATGTCTGAGTTTCTGAATTTGAAGATGCTCAAAACTGACTGAAATTCAGTGTTAACAGACAGAGACAGGACTTAACCTGGACTTAGGGCTAACATGCCTGCTGTAGCTGACTTAACTCAGTCATTTACAAAGACTTATCTGAAAAACGTCCTGGTTTAATTTTATTCTGGATTAAATTAAACCAGTTGTAGTGATGATAATCTAAGGCTACACTGATTTTTAAAGTAATATTTCAAAGAGAAATGCTTAACTTGAAAATAATCCTCTGGTGAAAAAGGATGTTCTTTATTATTTAAATGAATACTAATTTATCTCTGCAAAGTCTGCCTAGAAACTGTTTTTTATTCCTGATATTATCTATATAGATGAATAACAACAGCTGTTTCATTCGTATTTCTTTCCCGACAGCATTTCTTTTCATTTCATGTTCTTTCAGATATTTCCATTTTTGCTAATGATAATTTTTAGCTAACTTCCCTATGAATGGTCTTCTTTTTGGGTCTCTGTCGAGAGGCGATGGGGATGCTGCTGAATGGAGGGAAATCCCTCAAGGGGAAAAAATAACATTGTTAGACGAAAGAAATAACTCAATTTCTCCAAATGAAGATTTTTAAATAAGGTCTATAATTATAGTAATCTAAAAAGGCTCAGTTCATTATTCTTGTTTTAGGATGGTGGTTCATCATCTTAATCTATGGGATTAGAATCTTGCCAAAATCTAAAATTAAAAAAATAAATAAATAAAAATAAAAAAACGTTTTGAAACCTTGAAAATCAGTGACTGAAAATTGAAAACCTGAAATAAAGTTTTGAAACACTGAAAAGTATTTTGGATGTCTGAGAAAAAGTTTTCATATGTGTTTCATAATATCGAGTTTCAGCCTCACATTTTCACAGTCAAACCTCTTGCTGTTTTTTTAAGTTGACATTCAAGTATGGCGTTGTTGCAAAAACCTCTGAAACCTTGTAATATGAGAACTGAAAAAATGCTCTATGCATGTTTGTAAAAAAGTTTGGAAACCTTGAAACTTGAATTAAAATGTTAAAATCTTCTGCAAAGATTACAAAAAGGCTCCGGAGAGTGGGGCATCTCCCTTTCTAGCCAGTCGTTTGTGTGTGTATAATGTAAATACATTACTTTTATAATACATTGTCTTCATTTCTTTATTTGCACATTTCATTCATTATACATATATTATTAATGGTTAACAATGACATTTCACCCAAAAATGAAATGTTTAAACTGTGTAGAAAATGTTGGTGTGTGATGTTTCTGTTTTAGGTTTGTTCTGGGACATTTGGATCAAGAGAGAAAGACTAAATAATAAATCCTAGATATGGTAAAGATTAAATTAGTTCTGCAACAAGAAATTAAAGGAGTGTTTGACCTGTATGCTTATTATCCAGACTGGAAGAGAAATTCCTGCTACTCTTCTTCCTTTGGGACATTAAGATCCAGACAAATGGTTATTGATGTGTGTTCTGGCACAGAAATAATTGAAATAAAAGTGTCTTAAATGTTCATGATGGATTGACAGATTCAAACATCGCCACCCATCCTTCATTCTTCTCATGAACTTTTTTAAAAATTCACAATCTGTCCTGAAAACCTACAGACCACCAGGGTGTGAAATTGTCCTTTTGTTCCTTTTTCTCTTCGACTCCTCTTTCATTTTCTCTTTGACCTCTGTCATAAAGTCAATATGTTGTTCAAACGATGCAAAGCAATATAATGAAGAAAGTAGCTGTAATTACTAAATCGATGAGGACCAATCACCCGTTCAACATGCAGTGCGACATGCTGTTAACCTTGCTGAGGGACGAGGATTAAGGCAAAGGCGTCCCAACACTTAACAGATGGTAAGTGACAGACCTCATGAAAATCACACTAAAAGACTGATGTTCTACAAGCTACAAGCAGCTTTTCATCAGCAACCACACCATTAATGGTCAGTACCATGTCGGTGGCGAGGGAAGGGTGATGGGAGGTGGCAGGCCAGCTGCCGCCTCTGATACACTGTTTGAAAGGCAGGAGGTCAGAATGCAGAGCGAAGCTCTGATGGTGCTCAGTTTTCAGTCCCTCTATTGGAGACTGAATTATCCCAGTCTGATTGGAGAGAAAGGCTACCGAAAAGCGGAGAAGACACTAGGAGAAGTTTAACAACTATGATGACGCTTCAAGGACATGAAGTTTGTTGTCCTTCTGTAAAATCATGTTATTTTGCAATTTACTGTGCTGATGGATTCAGGTAAATAGTCATGAAATTGCAGGTCAAGCTTGGACTTTGGAGTTCCAGTCCAGAAACTTGGAGTTTGATCATCCATGCGTCTTTTCTGCTTTGGACTTTTCAAGTTAACAAAGAGCATGCTAATGCATGAAATATGCTTCTTTTAAATCCATTTATTTTCAGGAAGTCAATGTGAGATCAATAATGACTTTTGCAGTCAATGACACTGTGTAGCAGTCAGCGTCTGGTTAATAAGGAGCTATAAACTGCAGTTACAATCAAGTCGAGGTGACAGCAGTGTGTGTCAGTCAAAAAAAAAAAAAATGAAGACATGCTAATAAAGCAGCTAATTACATTGGTTTTTGCAAACTGGTGACCAAAGCAGTTGATTTAGTTTGCTGATGGCTCATCTGTGGTGGTGGTCAGTCTAAGTCCAAATTCACAGCCAAGCAGTGTAATTTAGTATGTCCCCAGTAAGGGAAAGTTACTTATTAGCTTCTCCAATGCTAATACAAGCACTTACTTGTTAATAGACAACGGAGGAGTGTTGCTCAAGCTAGTGTGGCGAGTGTAGAGGGGAGGACTGAGTCTGACAACACCAACTAGGAGATTTTACCCAAGTAATTTACCAACCACACTGGTTCAATAAAGCCCTGGACATCAATTGTGGATTTCACAAGAAAACCCAATGTTAATTTAACAAAAACAAAAGAATCTCTAAAAGTCCATAACTAAAAGCATTTTACTGCGCAGCTTGGCGATGGGCAAGGAGGCCAGCCTGAGGATTAAGGGAGAACAACCTTCCAACTCAAACTAAATTAAACATGCAATGGCAACTCACAACAACCACAAAAAAAAATTAAAGATATGAAATCAAAACAAACCATATAAAATTTTGAAAGGCAGGTTGCCTCCCTGTCACCAATAACCCCAGCCGTGCACAAGATCACCAGGGAATAGTATGGGAGATTGGATGCCAGGTGGGAACTGTAGCCGTGTAGATGAGCCTATCCTGTGGAGGAAGCATGTCGAATCCAATGCTGTGAACCAGACAAGACAGCAGAGCCTCAAAGAGCCCTTGAGCAGCAGCATGTCATGGCGCACACCTCACCAATATGCCTATGAAGAGCATGTCAATTAATTGGGTGTAACAAACCAACCAACTATAGCAACAGATACCCCACCTGGGACTGAAGTGCACTCACTACCCCACTAAGACGCTGTGAGATGCTGTGAGAATTAGGTGGCTCAGCTCACCCAGCAGCCCAATGGCAGCCACAGCTGGCAGACTCCCATGCAGCAGGGGAATAAAGTGAGAAGCCTAGACACCAAAATGCCAGCAATTCACAAATAGATGGTACTTATAGATTTTCAATGGTCAGCACCAACCACTAGAGATGGGTTGATGTAGCCTTATGAAGCTTCTATTTGATTGTACTGAAAAATGAGTCAAAGCTTCAAAGCCTCATAAAATAGACCATACTAGGGACATCTAGTAGTCAGCTGTAGTTATTACAAGCACAGATTTTCTAATTAATCCATCTTGTTTTAAGTTCGGACACAAACAGATAGGCCTTGCAGCTGTCTTCATTCTGAGGGGTCATCAATATATGAAAGCATTTCAAAATGGTGAAATCTCAGTCTTAATTTTGGTTCTGTTTGTGCAGTCAGGCAGTTTTTGTGACTTATGATTTAGAGACAAAGCCTGTGTGCGGTGACACATAATGACAGGTATGTCAACATCTGGTTTTTGGGGGGATATGATGCAACATAGTGGGAATTACTGTTAATAGTCCTGATTATGATTTGGATAACATGATGTGTCCTGAATTTCATTAAGAGAACACAATTATACTGGGTAATATGATACATATCAATTTAACACTATAAATACTTATGTGGGAATGATGCGGAATAACTTCCTTGTACCACAGTGAATATAATGTGAATTGTGTACATGAGGTAACTGTGCTTGTGCTACACTTATTTCACAAGTTTTTAATTCAGGAACAGAATCTGATCAACTGTGCTTGGCTTCAAACGGCTTCTTCTCTGGCTGACAATTACCCCAGCCTTTGAAAAAAATCTTTTCACAGGGGACTGAAGATGGTAGAGTGGAGAGGTATTGCAGAGCAACTCTAAAAAGATGAGCATACGTGGCTTTGTGGAGGAGCCAATGATGTAATGGTTTCTCTGTCCGAGGAAGCAGTTTGTCTTTCAAATATCTGGAAAAGCAAGGGGAGAATTTAAAAGAGACCATTATAATTTTAACATAAGATGGATAAAACAGAGTACATTCATCTTACCTCTGGACCTCTGCAACTGCATTAGCAATACTGCTGGAAACATGTTGTGCATCCTGTCCTGTCCAGAAGATCCCAGAGGTTGTTGCCCTGGATGTGTGATGTGTCTTCTGCAGGTTGCAGTTGCTGGACTGGTGCAGGCATCAGACTGGCACATTCTCTCTTTAGCCTTTCTACTGCAGCCTGGCAACTTGATGTGCTACAAAAACCTACCTCTTTGAATTGTGGATCCAGCAATGTAGCTAGTGCCAGAGATGTTACTTTCTCCAGTGCTGCAAATTTTTCTTGGAGGTTGTGTGGAATTTGTTTACCAAATTACTTGCAACCTGATTTGTCATAGTGGTGCATTGTCTGGATGTAAAGTACTTCAGCACCTTCCCAATGGGAATCCAGAGACTCTTTCAGTGGACATTTCTTCTGTGGCCTCATGGAATGAATCAAGGATGGAAAGAAACTGATTAATAGAGTCATATTCCTCAGCAGAGAATGAAACAAAGGGTGGTATTTAGACTGCTAAGGGCAGCACCCAGTGGCTCCCTCTGCTCATGGAGCCTCTGGAGCATTGTGAAGGTGCTATTCCAGAGGGTATCTACCTCTTGCAGTAGTTTATGCTCTGGTCAACCCATTTGTCACTGAATTTCAGACAGCTTTTCTTTTGCAGTGCTGCTTGATTTAAAGTAACCCACTATTCTCCTTGCCCGGGTGTGAATTTCATCAAGATCAGTTGTTTATGTGATGGACTTCTCTACCATAATCAGCATATGTGCAAAACAGCTGATGTGGCGGACATTGAGGAGACTGGCACAAGCTATCATATTTGGAGCAGAGTCTGTGACCAAATTCTGCACTTTGTCTCTGATCCCTCATTCTGTCAGACTGTTTTTGGCCTCTGCAAGGTTTGCAGCAGTATGACACCGGGTAAATTTTTTTTTTTACACCCAGCAGAACTGTTGACAACTGCACTTCTTCTGTGATGAAGTGGCAAGTCACTGCCAGGTATGCATCCATATTGATGGCGGTCCACATATCTGCTGCTAAGCTGACTCTGGACACTTTTGAAATTGTTGCCACAGCCCGGTCTTTTGCAATCCTATATTTATTCTCCAGCATTTTTTCGAGCTTTCCTTCCTGAAGTAGCTGTGGTCGTCTGATCTGTAATGACTGGTGTGGACAAAGCAGTGTTGTTCCATGATTTCACTGATAAGCTTGCAGTCATATTTGGTATGACCAATGGTGTGTACGAATGAGGTAATTTGTCAACTTAAAGGTTTGAGATGACTGTACCTGATTTGTCATCTCTGGCTCCACACTCTCAGCTCTGCGTCAGCTCTTCCACTATGGGACCAAGTTTGCCGTCGCCTCTGTGTTTGGAATCTCAGCAATTTCTCTCTGATACCAGTTCATTTCTACCCACTTGGACAAAAAAAAGAGAGTGTATGCATAGGATATATAAACTTCTGACAGTGAAGGAAGTGTACTATATTTGCCTTTGACCAGCTCATGGAAAAGCCAAAATTAATGATTGGAAGTAAGCCTCAAGTTTAGAATATTATGTGGTATAATAATGAGGTACTGTGATGGACTGGCGACCTGTCCAGGGTGCACCCTGCCTCTCGCCAAATGATTGCTGAGATAGGTTCCTGCGACCCTGGGCTAGACAAAGTGGTAAAGAAAAAGGATAGTATGATAATAAATGAAGGTCAACAGTTCCCTCTGGGAAGATTTTTTTTACATTAATGCAAAGTTAAAATTAAAGATTTATATAAAGAAGAAGATAAAATGCATTTGGGTGACAGTAAAAATATTTACTAGGTGGAGTGTTGCAGCTATGGACACAGGATTCAAACTTTTTGGGGGCAGGCTGTCACCACAGCTGCGCTCCACCGAGTTGAACATACAAGTGCCAGCCAGAAGAAGCAAATATCAAAATCACTGCAAACTAACCCTACAGGGCCACAGCTACAGGTAAAGCCCCAATTACCATGCTTCTAGGCTAAGGCAGGAGGAACCAGCCTCTGATCATTCCTGATAAAATTGATACTAGTTAAAACAATAACAAACAGCTGTGTAAATATGGCTGCAATCTGTACTGGTTGGGCTATGCAGAACCCCGTATGAAAGGCTTTTCTGGAATAACTGGAGTCCCAGCTCACATCACACCCCACACCTCACATGCACACACACAACCATCTGATTTCACAGTGTGAACACAGCTATATCTCCTCAGTATTACACCACCATCAGCAACCTAAAGCATTGATCCAAGGCAGGATGCTCACATGTAGTTTCCATCAAATTCAGAGCCT
Organism: Telmatherina bonti; assembly: GCF_933228915.1. Classification (NCBI taxonomy): domain Eukaryota; kingdom Metazoa; phylum Chordata; class Actinopteri; order Atheriniformes; family Telmatherinidae; genus Telmatherina; species Telmatherina bonti. The sequence goes on along the minus strand of NC_136620.1, from coordinate 16,654,814 downwards.
ACCATCTGCATATGGAGCTGAAATGGAGACTCATTTAACCAGGCAAACTTTTAGTATCTGCTATTGTTCAGTGTTTAGGAATCTTCAGACTGTAGTCTCAGTTTCCTGTTCTTTTGCAGAAGTGGCACCCAGTGTGGTCTTCTGCTGCTGTAGACCAGGGATCCCCAATCCTGGTCCTCAAGGACCGGTGTCCTACAGGTTTTCCAAGTGTCCCAGCTGCAACACACCTGATTCAAATCAATGTGTATTTAGCAGACATGTGCAGAGTTTTTCTGAGTCAGGTGTGTTCCAGCAGGAACATTTGGAAAAACTGCAGGACACCAGTCCTTGAGGACCAGGGTTGGGGATCCCTGCTGTACACCATGTGCTTCAAGGTTGGATGTGTTGTGTGTTTAGAGATGCTATTCTGCATACCTTAGTTGAACCAATGTTTATTTGACTTCCTGTTGGCTTTCATTCATCTCCAACCAGGCTGTCCATTCTCTTCCAACGTCTGACATCAATAAGGCATTTTGGTCCAGACAACTGCTACTCAATGGATATTTTCTCTTTTTAGGCCATTCTCTGTGAACCCTGGACATGGTTATGCATGAACATTTCAATAGATCAGCAGTTTCTGAAATACTTAGACCATTCATGTGCTAACAAATTGTGCTACCCATCCACCTGACAATGGGTTCAGACCTGATATGATTATTTGTTTCCAGGCACTGAGCTACACGGAAAGCTGACAGAAAGTTGCACCATGACAGCCAAGAGAGGAAGCAGTGTTCCTCGAAAGTAGGTCTCCAGTTTCATTCTCCAGCTCAGGTTAAAGGGCTGGTGGAGGGGAGTCTAGTCAACAGGAAGGTTCAGTCCCAGAAGAAATGTACATAATATTCAAACAAATCTTGATTTGTTTTTCCTTCCAGAATTTGTCTGAATAATTTAAAAGTTGTACACTTTAATGGTAGATTTTGAAAAACCAACCAGGAAGTTGGATAAACAAAGGATTAAGTCTACATTTTAGCTGACAGTCAAACTGATTTTCACAATACATGAAAATTTTGCACATGAATATAACCAACATTGTGACTGAAATTATGGGCAACAGCTACTAATGGAGTTCAAGGGTTTCATCAAGGGTTTCTGCATTTTAAGGATGCCAGAATAATGTAGGCTGTCTAATTAGACTGAAGCTAAAAGTTAAGGACGTCTCAGTGCTGGAAGTAAATGAAATTCAATCCCAAAGCAAACTGTTTCAAATGTCTTTGACATCATTACCATCAAAATACTTTATTTATCTAAGAGGGAAATTTCAGTGTTGTAGGGTTTTTCTCTTGTATTTTGTTGTTGTTTTGAAATGAAACAGATTTACCATAAGAAAATTAATTAGTGATAGCTTTTGCAATCTTGTGCTTAAGCATTCAGATATTGTAAAACTCTGATCAGACACATTTGCATGTACTTCTGAAATGTGATCATTTAAACAATCCTGGTCTAAATGTAGCTAGCTAATTTGTGAGCTAATAAGCTGCTAAAGAGTCTACATGACATGTTGCCTGTTGGCTCCTAATACATCCAGACAAATATAGGTCACAGGAGGAAACCGACCAGGCAGTCCCATCCAAACCCTGGACCTACGGCCAAAACACAACATGACGGAGTATTTCTCTTTGAAAAGACTTTAAAAAGGCTTTTGCAGTTTAGTAAATGAGTAAACAGTCCAATTGCATGCAAGTTAACCAGTGTGACGCTACTCAGGCAATACAGTTGCTACATTTCAGCTGGTTAACACTGGTCGCATGTGTTAACAAATGTCCACAAGACTCAAGCTGGGTCTGCAACCACCTTCACACCACACTTAATGAAACAAACTGTGCTTTTTAAAAAACATAACGATTGCTGGGATAGGCTCCAGCTTCCCGTAACCCTGAACTGGACTGAGTAGTTAAGAAAATGGAAGTATGGCTGTTTGCATTTGTCACTGAGTTTCAAGCAGGAAGTAAAGGTCATCTTTGTTTATTTCCTGCAGTAATTTAAAAGTTGTCATGAGTGGTATTTGTAGAACTACATTAATACAGCATAAAGTCTGTAAATATGCTTGGTCTCCCTCTGCACTGACTGTGAGAGCTAACGATGACCTGAGGTCACAGCCAAACCACGGTTCCCTCTGACCAGCCCTCATGGATGAACTAAACAGCCCATTACCCTGCTCACAGCTTCACACGCTGATTCATGACCCTGCAGCGGGCTGCGGAGGGTGAAGAGTAAATCTGAACCAATGTGTGGTGAAAGATGAAGTCTCTCCTGCTGCCTGGCACTCATCCAGCAGCGCATGAATATTAATGACGAGCACGCAAATGCACTTTTGTTGTTTAGCGTGCAAAAGGGCAGGCAGCAGAGGGCGGATGCTATCATTACTTTCAGGAAGGGTGAGCATTAAGTGATTGCAATTTAAATGCAAATAGCTCATTATGTTCTCACCTTGTCTCCTCTGCGCTCAAGCAAGTTTAGTTCAACCCTCTTTTCTCACTTTGTAAATGTTCAGCTTTACAATCCTGTCATCTTTTCTCACCCTCACATCCTCTCCTAACAAATTTACACCACCAAGGTCACGTTTTTATTTTCTCGGATCACATATCATATGGAAATGATATTTGGACTAATTTACTTCTCCCCATCCTGACAAATGTGCATCCATACTATTTTGCCAAACCAAGATGAAACCAATCAGCTGCTGAGCCGTTAGGTTAAAGGCTCCAGAGGTGGTTTAGGACCTGAAAATCATAAGTTGCTTCTTTCCTGTCAGTGAAATATGGGATGAAATGCTAAACGAAATGCTAGCAAATCAATATTTTTTAACTGTATATTTCTCCCAAGTGGTGTGTCCATTTTAATCAGAAGAGGAGTCACTTAAAATACCAGTTAGCATCCAGAGAGTCAATCTGAAGTCAATCTGGAGCACCTTTTTAATGAAAAAACACACCTTTTGAATTAAATTTATTATCTTCCTGAACAAAAAAATCTCTATCCAACACATGAAGTCCATTCTTAGCAGCTGGTGATGAATCCCACAGGGTCTAAATCAGTGTTTTTCAACCACTAGCATGCCGTGAGAGATTAGCAGGTGTGCCATGAAAAATTACCCAATTTAACCTCATTGTTCTAAAAAGCTGCTCTATCTTAATCCAAACAGGTCCCTGTCAAAGACAATAATATTCCTTCTTGTGTTTATCCGATTTCTATTCGAGAGGCTTTGATGAGGACTTTAAATTAATTATATGGACTTAAAAGAAAAAAAGAAAAACATTTCAGTTTGTGGTGTGCCTTGTGATTATTCAGTGAAAAAAAGTGTGCCTTGGCTCAAAAAAGGTTGAAAAACACTGGTCTAAATCACCTGCTCATTCTGTTTGTGGTCATTTATATTCACAAACTGTGTGACAAGATGCAGAGTGGTCCCAAATCCATGGTAGTTTTGGCGCAACTATCTTTATTTATGTAAAACACCACTTAAGGCTGAAACGCTGAAGGGAAAAAAAAACCTACAACAATTCTGCAAAGCCATGAAATGAGAGGAGAGCTTATGTACCTGACATAAGGGAAGCTGGCTAGACACAGGTGCAACACATGAGGCTGAGGCAGCTAACACGGGAGGAACCGTGACACCGTGAAATAGTTTGAATTAAGGAAATTAAGGAATTAAGGAAAACAATAACACTAATTTTGTCTTTAGGAAAGGAATCAAAACTGTGCATTGGGGAAACCTGAAGAACTGCATTAGTTTAGTAGCATATTTACAGCCAGCAAGCAGGGTTGTTGGTTGTGTTGTAGAATGTGAATAAATGGTTGTTATTACAGTGAAGTATTATTTTATGTTAAATACATGATAAAATAAGTGAAAATGAAAGACCTAAATCTGATACAGAGGTGGATATAAGTGTTTAATCCTTTATGTTCTTTATTTCACTATATTTCCTTTTTGTTTTGTTTTATTTTGTGTATTAGGATTTTAATTTTTTTAGTTTGTTGAAAATGAAATACAAAAAAGAAAAGAAGCATCTGAACTTAACCAGATATATGATGACAACATTTCCTTTTAGAAGTCTAGAAATCACTACAACAACTTGACTGCACATCTGCAAAAGTTTTTAAATTGGGGAACAGCATGGCAACGGGGCAATGAGTTAATAATCCTTTCATGCATAGTGGCCCTGTACACACTCAAAAATAGAGGTACCAGCTTGTACCTAAAAAGGTACGATTGCTTGTCGCTGGGGGTGTACTCTTTTGAGAGACATTTCTGTACCCTTCAGTTCTGGTCTATTTTTGTACCTTATCAAGTTCAACCTCACCTTATCAAGTCATTTTTTTTTATGTTTTCACAGGATTAGGCCTGGTCCATGCAACTTAGCAATGTTATCTTATCTTTAATCTAGAAATAATCTTCAAAAACTCAAAATACTGACCAGCCATACACTTAGTTTGCAGCATCTGACCTTCTTTGTCTGGTGTAGTAAATGACTGTTAAGTAGTACTACTGTCATCACTCAACTCTGCTCTAGTTTGTAACATTACAGCCATTAACGATACATTTTTCAATGCTGCAGGTACCCTTATGGTCGAAATGGTACAAATTTGTACTTTATGTCACTTTGAACCCTTTTTCGTACTCTGAAGGTGTGCTTCTGGTCTCTTAAAGACCAGTATTGTACTTTTGAGAGAACATTTCTTTAAAATGTACCTATAGGTACAGAAATGTCCTTATCTTGTACCTCTATTTTTGAGAGTGTAGTGGACATCTATATCCAAGTTTTTTTCTTGCATATTCATGAGGACAGTATTTTTGTAAATAAACCACTTCAGTGGATGTTAGTTAGTTATTGTTACGTCCCCTGGGAGGGGTGCAACCTGACAACCACAGAGGGAGACAAGACAAGTATAGAGGGTTGACACGTTTATTTGCAGGTCTCGGATATGGCAGGATTATGGAACCTGTGGGAGAGGATGGGACATTTAAGCTGTGCCAAAATCAAAGAAAACAATAAAACAAAACGAGGCCTAACTCAGACTGTATCTGTGAACCAAATGAAAACCAAATAAGCTCCTATCTAACTGATCTAATAACCAGCTTGACCAAAACATTTACAAGGGGTGGCCACAGCCTCTAGCCCTAGTGTGTCTATACAATGTTTTCTACATGTGGAAATGTAAAGGGCGCCCCAACTTACCTGGTCCTCATGCCTCCCCACATACCTGTTCCACCATGCCATTAACAAACACAAGCAGCCAGCCAAACCAGCCAATAGATCCCAGGCTAGGCAGATCTCCACTTCAGCTACTTGGATCCGCCTGGAGATAACAGGGATGACAAGTTTGATGATGCACGTAACAGTTATCTAATATACGTTTCCACTCACTGGGGAATAAATAAATATATGATATAATTGAACATGATGTAATTACACAAGTTTGCCTTTGCAATAAATAGGAAAAGAAAATGATACAGAAATATTTTATAGAAGATTTATATGATATAATTATGAATATGTATTATTTTATAGATAATTTATCGAAAACATTAAAATAAATCATAAATCATGATCAATTCTAAATTTCACTAATAAAAAATTATCATTGCATATGTCTGTAGAGGTAAAATACTGTATTTAAAAAAATGTTGCATTGTTTTTTATTAATTCATGCATAGGCTAAAGAATTTGGGGGGGAAAAAAGGTTTCTGGCTGAAATCTCAGATGGGTTCCTTTAGTAGTGTTTTTTTTTTGTATATATTTTCCCATCCAGAAACATTTAACAGTTTACCAGTTTGGTTTACTAGTTTGGTAAACTGGTGGTTGTAACTTGACACCAGGAGTGAATGTGTTGGCCTGGTAACCGTAGCCGAGTAAAGATGAAAAAGTTAAAAACAGATCTAAAGCAAATTATTTCCTTCAAAACACATCTTTTAACCTTTAAACCTCCACCAGATCACGGTGCTCCAGAGTACTATTACTGATGTCATCAGCAGTTTCTCAGGACCAGTAATTTGTAACTCTGTGGGCTAAACTGTGATGGATAATTTACCCTTTAGGTGATCTACAGATGTCTGCAGCTGTTTTGCTGCTGAAATCTCAAGGACGCATTAATGCAGTCATGTCATTTCTTAAACCCTTTATAGTCCTGGTCCACCATTTGGAGGTATTTTTCTCTATTCTTTTTGTTAGTGTGAAAGTTAATGGGTTCTTCAGGAATAGCTCTTTAGGATCTTATATGGACTTTCTGATGCTCTTCTTTACCTTTTGTTCCATTATCTGCTCAGATGATCCCACACAGCTTCAATAATATTGAAGGTGGGGCTCTAGAGAGGATCCATCCTTCCATCAGACCTGCTGCCACTGATTTCCAGTCCAGTTCATGTCGTATACGGTACACTTCTGCCTCCCCACTTCCCTTCCTTAAGAATGGCTTCTCGACAGCCACTTTTCCATGCAGACCATTTCTGATAAAGCTTTGGCCAACAGCTCTAATAGACAACAGTCCTCCCCGTCTCCTGCTCTGTTCCTCAGCTCTCACACATCATTGCATTCAACAAGAAGTGTTGAATAAAACCCAGCATCATCAATCAGCAATATAGCAACTATATCTGTTAGACAAAGGGAAGCTTGTCGGGTTGGATTACAGGTATTTATTGACCCTATAAAAGACTAAATGTCTTTCAGAAAGCTTCCGCTCACTTCCAGCAGAGGAAACAGCTGCGATTAGTTAAAGACAAATTTAACTTTCAGCTGACTTTCACCCGCGGCAGCATAATTATAGGACGCCTTTCATTCTCAATTAATTTCCATATAGATCAATTAAATACTTTAATTACAATTACAAGTTGTTTTTTTAAGAAGGAGAAAGGACACGTAAGAATGTCCTTCAGGAAAAAGGTGCTACATTTACACACATCTGCCATCCTCATGAATGGGATAATAACAATGTTATTGTCCATTTCTCTGCTCTTCATCTCCTGAACTGAGCTCCCAACTCTTTTTCTCTAGTCCTTGCTACAGTATTGAAAGACCTCTACAATATGTGTGTCTATCAGAGACTCTGTTGAGGACCACCATTGTCAAAAGGAAGGAAGAAGTCATAGACTTTTGTCTAAAGTACTTTCACTCTGTCTGGGGTGGTCGTTGCTCACCATCATTTTACTGAACCAGACTGGATTCTTACTGGACAGCAATCTCCCCAGAACAGCAGGCAACAACTTTAGCATCACACATGTGATGGGAACCCAGAGACGATAGTACTACTACATCCTGAAAAAGTCTTCTTAAAGTGATGATTCACAAAGTCTCAGTATTTGCAGATGATTTGCTCCTGTTTGTTTTAAATCCAGTCAGTGAACTCGTTGTAATTTTAAGTATTAGTTTTGTTCACATTGGTTGCAAACTCATCAACAAAAAAAGAGGAAATTACCAAAGAACACACTGGTTAGGCACTTCTTTGGCAGCATTCCAGTCTCAAAATAGATGTGTCATTTCAAAGTGTCTGCAAATGATAAGAGTGTAAAGTGATGCTATAGACTGGGGAAAACTACTGAAATAAGGTCTCTCAGTCTCAACCAGAACTATTATAATAATGAACGTCACTGGGCCTTCGAAACTTTGTCCCAGATGTCTTAATGTGTGTTCACACTAGTTCTGTAATAGAGTAGAGTAAGTATTGAGAGATATAGATTAAAATCTGGCAGACTTTATTAGAAGTTGGGGGGATTTGTTTCTGATCACTAAAGCTGTTGTATTTTTAGACGTAGACTTCTGAGATTTAACAAGTAGTCCCTGTGTATTCTGAGATTGTGTGTGTCTTTTGCAGGGTCCTTGACTGTCACAGAGTCAATCAATCAATCAATCAATCAAATTTTATTTATAAAGCGCTTTACAACAACCTTAGTTGACCAAAGTGCTGAACAAAGATAAAAACAAGTAAAAATATAAAATAGCAGTTCATTCACATGTAAAAATCTCAACAGCCAAAGGCTGATCTAAACAGATGAGTCTTTAGCCTGGCCTTAAACAGAGGCAGGTCCATGATGGAGCGTAACTCCAGAGGCAGAGAGTTCCAGAGTTTGGGCCCTGCCACTGCGAAGGCCCGATCGCCCCACTGTTTACACCTAGACCGAGGGACCACCAGGAGGTGCTGATCAGAGGAGCGCAGGGCTCTGCTGGGCTGGTGAGGAGTCAGGAGGTCACAAAGGTACGGAGGTGCAAGGCCATGGATGGAGCAGAAAACAAACAGAAGGATTTTGAATTGAATTCTGAACTGAACCGGGAACCAGTGTAAAGAGAACAGTACAGGGGAGATATGGTCATGTTTGCGTGTGTTGGTGAGAAGGCGGGCAGCTGCATTCTGCACAAGCTGTAGACGGTGCAGAGAAGCCTGGCTGAGTCCAATGTAGAGGGCGTTGCAATAGTCCAAACGTGAACTGATGAAGGCGTGGATGGCTGTTTCAAGGTCTTGACGAGTGAGAAAGGATTTGATTTTGGCCAACTGGCGAAGCTGAAAAAAGCTTGCCCTGACCACAGAGTCTATTTGTTTATTGAGTCTGAGATTATTGTCCAACGTCACTCCAAGGTTCCTAACTGTCTGACTGAGATGGTTGGTGAGAGGTGTGAACAATGGAGCTGCATTTGCTGGGCTGGGGGCACCAAAGAGGATAAATTCAGATTTTGACTCATTCAGACAGAGGAAGTTTTGCGATAGCCACTGCTTAATGTCATCCAGACACCTGTAGATGGACTGTGTGTCTGAGGAGTTCTGGGAAACTGGCAGATAGATTTGGAGATCGTCTGCATACAAGTGGAATGAGACATTATGGCGGGATATCACAGAGCCGAGGGGCAACATATACAAAGAGAACAGAACAGGGCCAAGAATGGAACCCTGTGGCACACCGGAAGACAGAGGAGCTGAAGATGAAGAGAGGTCATTAATCATTACTGAGAAAGATCTATCAGTCAGGTATGACTTGAACCATTGGAGCACAGGTCCCTGAAGACCCACTTGCTGGGCTAAGCGAGTGAGAAGGACAGAGTGGTCCACTGTGTCAAATGCTGCGGTAAGATCAAGCATTACCAACAGCACAGGTTGCTTTAAATCCAGGGAGAGCAAGACATCATTTTGCACCTTAAGGAGTGCTGACTCTGTGCTGTGGCGCGTTCTGAAACCAGACTGAAACCTCTCAAAAATGTGATTCTGATCCAAAAATGATTGTAATTGTGAAAAAACCAGCTTTTCCAATACTTTAGAGAGAAATGGCAGATGGGACACGGGTCTGAAATTTGAGAGAACTGCTGGGTCTAGGTTAGGTTTCTTGATAAGTGGTCTGACCACAGCCTGCTTAAAAACAGCCGGAACAGACCCTAACAGCAGGCAGGAATTGAAAAAAGGAAGTAGACATGGCCCCACTGTGTCAAAAACCTGTTTTAAAACTCTAGATGGGACAATGTCCAAGGGACAGCTTGTTGGTCTCAGCTTCTGAACCACTTCACAGAGCTGAGAGAGTGATACTGGCTCAAACACAGTCAACACAGCAGCAGGGGCAAAAGGCGGGGCACAAGGTGGAGCAGTAGCTGCAGCACTATTGTTGCTAATGCTCTGTCTAACAGTCCCCTCATCAGTCCTGGTGGATCCCAGTCCCATCAAACGACCCCGTCCTTCATCTCCCTCTGACTCTTCCATGGCAACGCTGAAGAGCAGGAGAGCGTGCAACAGGACCAATAAGCCACGTGCGTCTAAATGTAAGATAGTGCTTCATTCTGTCTAGCTATCTTGTTATCTGTCTGTCTATATTTATTCATTGTGTATCATAAAGAATCCTTTTAAAAATGAATGAGTCCACAATCCCTTCCAGAGAACTTCCAAAATTTAATGAAACTAAGTTAGACTAAGATCCATTCTCAAGGAAAAATTCACAAAAAATCTGTTTATTCATTTTGAACAGATAAACACGGGCAAAAACTTCCTTGGCAGGCAATGAAGGCAGAACTCTAACAGGATTTTTATCAGCATCTGATCAGAAATGATCAGCTGATCATCTGAATAATGCTACAATCAGTCACCTGTATGTCAAAGCTGTCTTTTGTGCATTTTGAAACCAATGCAGTTATACGTCTGTATTTCACATGGAGTGGGAAAGGAGCTGCAAAAGGTCTCGCTATTATGTCCTCATGCCATTCATTCCTTACATGCAAATGTTTTCAACAAAGCAAAACCACTTTAAAACTCTTTACTGTTTTTATCCTTTCTTTAAAATATTATTATATTATTATTACAAAGATATTATTTTACCATTAAGCTAAAAGAAAGAAACTCTAAGTACAGAAAAAGAAACTCAGTTACAGCAGGAGGATATCAGCGCTGAAGAAGACAAATTGCTCTGTGCACTAAAACATCTCACAAAAATTCACCTTCTATACGAAGGACAAGTAGGATCCTCAGATTATCATCTCCACATTTTGATACACCTAAACAAAAGAAATAGACTGACCATTAGAGTTAGAGTGTTTTTCAGGGTTTATATGACACAGTATTCCCATCATGTTTTGTGGTTATCAACAAAGTAACTAGGGATACATGTGCCAACAAGTCACACACAAGTCAGTTCTAATAAATGGGCATATTAAATCATGACATGATGTTTTAAAGCATCATCTGTGCAAACAGACTTCATTTAAAGGACGTTGGGCGGTTCGGTTTCATGCCTGCTGGGTTGCAGACAGATTATCTCCCACATGTCTGCGGTACAACCGTGGAACACTTGTGTTTGATGCCTTTTCTTGCTTGTTCTGCAAATTCATCAATAATTTCAGCACAGTGCTACAAATTCCCAGGACTTTTTGTGTAGTTTCTACAACTATTTTACAAATTCCTTTTTTCCTTTCCTTTACTGATTTCCACTATTTTACTCATGCTTATGATTATTTTACTAATTCCAAGGACAAGTTTACAAATTTACTGAAACTACTTTACTAATTCCTCATGCTCATTTACTAATTCTCAAGATTATTTTTCACTAATATACAGAACTATTTCACAAATTCCTGTGATTATTTTATTAATTATTACATTTTCTACTGTATTTCTGTTCCCGTAAGCTCATATGTCTCATCGTTCTTTTAAGACCATGATTACATACAGCTCTTGCTATTGTGGAGATGTACTACATTTATTTTGGGTATATCATTTCAGACAGGAGGAGAAAACATCCTTTGTCAAGAAGAAGTAATAAATCTTGTTCCATGCTGAGGCTTGGTGAATAGTAGAAACAGAGGTTTTTACAAATGGGATGTAAAGTTTTGTGTGTAAAGTCTTTGTTTGTAAACTAAATGTGCCAAAATCACACATTTTTAATGAATTAATCAGACTTTCACATAAACAATCAACTTTCTGCCCATATTCTTCTCTCTGCTTATTTTTCTCTGCAGTGAAGATGGCAGAGCTGGGTGCCATAAAGAGGGAGCTGACAATCATCAAGATTCAGATCGATAGCCTGCTAGACTACGTTGACAAGATGGACAAACAGAGGCGGGACAGCTCAGGTAGAGACAGCCATCGTTTTGGCAGCTTCCTGTATTGGTTCAGTAATACACTGAGATTTCTGTGAAATGTCTTGGAAACAGTTCACTTATGCATTCGTTTCAGTTTGATTTTACATGCAAGTAAAGTATTTCTTTAAACTATATCCAAGGCATACTGAGAAACGAGATGTGGATGATCCACAGACTGCTGATAGAAATGGTTGGAGCCTACATGCCCACACTTGTGAAGGGATACAGGGTTCCCAGAGCCCACTGCAGGGAAAGGCCCCTCAAAGAGCCTGAAACTAATAGTTAACCCTATCAAACAGAACATTTTGCATTACTATAAAAAAAAACTTTGCACAGAACTTTGTTGTGCTCGGTGTAATACTTATTTCTTGGCCCCTAATGGACACCAGGAAGCAGAAGACTGCACTACAATAATTTTGACCTATCACATGGTAAGAAACTATAAATATACCAACTTTTTTTTCTTTCAATTTTCTTAGAAGACAAAATAAAGACTTTGGATTTAAATAAATGTCCCTTTTCCACATTTCTTTCTTGGGTCAGGTAATATAAATATCATAATAAATGTTCAGAACACACTGTTAATACGCAGAATGCAGGTTGTTTTATGGACATGTTGGAAATTAACCAACCAGAAAATAAATTGGCTTGTAACTGCAACTGGCACCATTGGGACAGTTTATTAACACATATCTAAACCAGATAAAGCCAGTCACCAAACTTCCAGATGGTAAAACTTTCCAGCGGCTTTAAGTATTGGCTTAGCCTTGTCAATGAACTTCAACCTGGCTGAACGAAGCAGTTAAGGGACTGAATTTAGCTGTAATGAAGGAAACTCTCTGGGCCTTTCACCCCAGAGAAAATAGCAGAGTCCACACCTGATTCTGTGTTGTTCATGTTGTACTTCAGTGAGAAATAATGAATGTTACAATTCATTGATGTTGCCTGAAAACATTTCATCTTCAGTCCACCAGATTATAATAATACACATGTGTGTATCTGTATCCTCATATTTGGATGTGACAGAGTGTCCTCAGAGCAGGAAATCCAGTTCTCCAGACTCTCCTCGCCAAGGTTCAGTCAGCAGTCTGGAGAGAGAAAGTTCTGAACCAGGAGAGGCCAGTGAGGATGAGTTACTTCACTACGAGAACTACCTCCCCTACAAATGTTCCCACAGGGTAAATACTCTGAGACATGTCCATTCAGTTCAGCAATATTTGTATTTGTTGACTATAAAGTCACCTCAAGGCACAGGCACCCTAAATAAATCCAGTTCATCATAATCCATTTATAACAAATCATATGATTCATAATAGTCAAATTTATAATAACCATGTTCATATAAACCAGCTCATTACAATAATTACCTAATTAAGGAATTCAAGAGATTGTGTCAAATATTCTCTTTAATTCAGTCTTCCCTCCGGAGCTGCTTGAGGGGGCAGTGGAGAGAAAAAGAGAGGAGTCTGTTAACCTCTCGTGCTACTTTTAGAAGATCTAAAAAGCACAAGTAAACCTGCAGTTTGAGAGTGAAGTGATCTGTAGGGAAAATCTGGAATGTGGAAAATTTAAATTTTTTTTTTTTTTTTTTTTACTCTGGAAGTCAATAATTTTGTTGCACAACTCAAAAAGCTCAAACTAGAGAAATGACTGGTATACCATAACTAGTGTTCCTGTTATCCTCCTGTCCGGGCCTCTGGACAATGTATGGTTAGATAGGGCTGTATGCTTCTAATATGTACATTTATATTATATTATATTATATTATATTATATTATATTATATTATATTATATTATATTATATTATATTATATTATATTATATTATATGCATATAGTTTTTCACCTATTTACCTGTGTGTACTTCGCCCTTACGGTTTGTACTACACTTCAAAAAACTTTGCTTTACTTTACTAGGTTTATTTCTTCATCCATCCACATAGTTTAGTGTGTTGTTGAAAGTAAATCAGAGACCATTAATGAACTTCCATCAATGAGTAATAGTGTGGTTCATTAACCCTTTAAAATATGTGTTATCATCCCTGCTGAGTCACATGGTTAATGTTGCTGTGTGAGTCTTTGTATTTATCATTTCACCAATGTTGGCAAAGCAGCCAAGCAGAAAGAAGTTTCTTACCTTTCTGTCTTTACGTGGAAACATAATTATTCAGAATTAGCCTGCAGGTGTTTTAGCAGAGTGACAGAACAGAGCTGCTGCATAAATCTGAGGAAGGAAGGAAAGAGACCAGCTCTCAATCTGCTGCATGGTTTCTGTCAGTGCTTAGATTTTGGTTCTTTTTTATTTTTTTCTGTTTGTTTCTCTGTCTATGTGCAATAACAATGACTTGTAAATTAACTTTTATAGATAATTGACTATAAAATGTATGTGTGCTTTGTATGAGGATGAGGAGGTGAAGTTGGAAAGCTGTGCTGATAAAAGCTGACTGTGCAATATTTGGATTAGCCTCTTCTATGTTGTATTTTGTATTCAGACAAAGCAGTGGCAGCGCGAAAATGCAAATGATCTGTGATTCTACTGATCAGCTGGGCACCGGATGATTTTAAAAGGAAGAACAGGTGTGTGAGCACTCAATATCTTACTTAGAGACAGCAAAAACTACTCTCAACATCGTACATCCAGCTACAGAGATAGTAAAATATCTGTCGTTTCAGCGGCAGATTATGAACATTTAGTTTGCTAACAAGGAGTTTGGAGGAAAAATATGTGAGATTGTTCGTGTTTGTTGTTGTTTGTTTGCTATTTAAACTTATGGTCTGTTTGTTTCTGATCAGACATATTTAGTCAGTAAGCATTATCATCACCCACATGAAGGTCAGGAGAGAAGTGGAATATTTGCATAGCCTGTTTTCTTCAGATTATTTTGTAAAAAAAAAAAAAAAAAAAAAAGTCATGAAAAATGTTTGAACATTTTTAATCAGCTTGATAACAGAGAGACTTGTTACAGTTTCTAACTAGAAATGTTCATATGATTTCTAAATCCATGTGTGGCAGTCTGCCTGTCCAGGGTGGTGCCTTGCATCTTGCTGGTAGCAAGGCCCCAAATCTCCCGTAACCCTTTACTAGAATAAGTAAAAGACAAGGATGTGCACATACATGCAAGATTTATTATGAAAGTGGGTTTGGTTTAAAAAGGAAAAACAAATCTCAATAATAAAAAAAAGGAACTGATAAAAATTATTAAATGGAAATACAGGATAGCATGGCAAATACAATAAAGTGCTGCAAATACAGAGAAGTGCTGCATAAGTAAAAACCACTGCAAGAAGACAACGCTGAATATTCACTCACACAATGGAAGTACTCTGACATCATCAAAGTCTCGACATGGTTTCCAATAATAATTTAAATCAGTTGATCTTTTATTAAAAAAAAATATTACCAGATTAAATATAAAAACAAATATCAATGATCATGGTAATCCCTACTTTGATGTAGTTTCTCTCCCTGCTTTGGCATTGCTCAAACTTCCCTCCAGTGTTATGCAGCCTCCACCTGTATTTGAGGCACTTTTCAGTACTTTCAGCTCATTTCTGTATTTGTAGCGCTTTTCTATCTTGCATTATGTTTATGTATTTGCATCGCTTTCCGTTTGTGCATTAATTGCAGCACTTTTCTTTTGTTGCATTATGTTTCTGTATTTGCAGCACTTTTCTTTTGTTGCATTATGTTTCTGTATTTGCAACACTTTTTGTTTTTGCATTATGTTTTCTGTATTTGCAGCACTTTTCTTTTGTTGCATTATGTTTATGTATTTGCAGCACATTTTGTTTTTGCATTATGTTTCTGTATTTGCAGCACTTTTTGTTTTTGCATTACATTTCTGTATTTGCAGCACTTTTCTTTTGTTGCATTATGTTTCTGTTTTTGCAGCACTTTTCTTTTGTTGCATTATGTTTCTGTTTTTGCAGCACTTTTCTTTTGTTGCATTAGGTTTCTGTATTTGCAGCACTTTTCTTTTGTTGCATTATGTTTCTGTATTTGCAGTGCTCCTCAGTACTTGTAACTTTGCCTTATAGTATTTCTTTTTGCATTTGCAGCATGTTTTTGTAGATGAAGCACATTTGCCCCTTCTGGTCTTCTTACATCTAGCACCTTTCTTCTAGATCCTTTCAGAAAAAGAACTGCAGATGGGAAACTTTTGCGCTGGAAGATGTTTGAAGACAACGTGTCCATCATCTTCATTACCGTCACTTTGTTTTTCCTCAAAATGAACCCCGATGTGTTCCTCACCGACTACTAACTCAGCTGCAACCAGATTCACACAAAGTACAGTTATTATGTTTCATGAGGCACCATAATGGTGGTTTAGTTGCTTTTAGATGACCGGCTGGACACCCTACCAATGACTTTATTTAGTCATTTCTGTTGGTTGTTAAGTAAGAAAAGATAGCAGAAGCAGAATCTCCTTCACTGCCTTCGTGGATAGACCAGCAACTCTGCATCAACACAACATATTATATTCATGCTTTTACAGCAGTTTGATTCTGTGAATTTGTTGTTTATAAAGTATGGCAGCAGCTGGCAGCTTTTTATCCCTCACTTCATTTTTATTACTTATTAGCCACTGTGTACAGAGGCACGTCCTGGTTCTGTGTTAAAGACTTGGTGAGCATTGTCTTATGAGCCTCTGTGAATGAGACGGTTCAGGTCAGGAAGCTGCACATAAAAGGGGCTGAAATGACCAAGCACTGAATAAAAACATAAGATAATAGATTATAGGATTACATTTTTCCAAACTGTTTCGTGTTTACTTGTACCTTAATCAAAGTATTGGTGGTAGACGATGATTTGATACAGCGTGAACTTCATACATTCAGCAGCTCAAGGTTCTTCCTGGTCTCAACTTCAAAATGATCAGCAGCATTGTGGTTAATAAAAGCCAACAAAAAAGTCTGTCCTGTTTTCATTTAAAGATCAGATCCTGCTTTTTGTTTGTTTTTCCTTACAAAGACATTTTGTTTTTTAATATGACATTAGCAGAAGTAACATTTTTGCTTGTTTTAACAGTAACTTTATCAACTTTAACTCACTTGAAAATTAACACTTGTCCGATATTTTTTCTAAATGTTCAGTCACATACGATTATGCTTGGATTTAGATGCAGTTCAACAACAACACACCAAAATATATTTTTGGACCACCTGGTTGTTCATCATTAAACATCTGCTTTGGTATTACAGACTTTGAATGAGCATTCAGTGCTGATACCATTCAGTTTACACTGGATCCAACTAAACAGTTCATACACACCAGGGGTGTCAAACTCATTTTTACTTCAGGTTCCACATTCAGCACAATCTTCTCCAGTTTATAAAGATTTAATGGAAAAAAAGGACATTAAAAAACATGATTAATAAATTTCATTTCTGGAGTAAAATAAGCTTTAAAGCTATTTTGCCATCATTATGTGAAATGTAGAAACAGCATTTGGACACAGAAACCTAAGTATGCATGTTGAATTTATGGTATAGCTGTAAACAACCAGACCGTGTCTAACTGAAGGTGGTACAACACAAGTTATGGAGTAAGAGGAAGCAGAAGACCAGAGAGATAAAAGGAAATTACAGGAAATGTAGATGTAAATAAAACAGATTGTGGGGGAAAAAAAAGAAAATTCAGAAAATCTCCTTTTCATTAAATGCTGCAGAAGCTTCAGGCCATTAAACATGTTCTATGTAGGAATGAGTCTATGTTAGCTACCATAATCACACCAGTATAGACTGATAAGTCTATGTAGTTAAGGTAGTAAAAACGCGGAAGGCCCTTTGAACAGCAGTGAAAAACATTAATGTTGTGAAAACTGAAAGTGGACCTCACATTTAACGCTTTTTTACTTTAAAACATTAAAAATCAAATTAAGAAATTAAAAACTTGCAGCTGTCTGCATCTGTCTGTATCAAACTATCCAGGCAAGTGGTTGGTGTTTGTCTGCTGATGGTGGTACGATCAGATCAAGGAGGAACAGAGGAGTGTTGCAGTGTGTTGCAGCAGAGAAACATTCCTGCAGAATTGTGAGGCTTGAGGACCAAACTGGAGATCAGTGGAAGAATCAAGCAGCTCCACTGTTGCTTCGAATAAGTTACTAATATGGGAAATTTTGGGAAATATAATGATGTTGAACTCAGCTCTCAAGGCTGCATTTACATCGGGTGGCACAGATGAACTGGGGAAAGTTCTCAGACTCACTCACTGAACGCACACACTCACTGACACTCACACCCACTGTTACAGACACACTCTCACGGAAGGTGAGTTGGATAGGCGCGCTGCTTGGCTGGCTGCCACCCCACTTGGCTGTCTGGGAGACCCCTACCCACCCCCCCTCACATTTTGTGTTGTCTGTTATCTGAATTTCTGCTTATTTTTAGAGGTGTGTTTTTTTTGTTGCATCCTTATCCTTCCCTCTTCAGGTGAAGTGTAGAGATACTTCTTTTTTTTCCAACACCCACCCATCCTTCCTCATGTCATCTTTTCCTCATTCTGCATAAAAAGGTGCGCCGCTTTCGTGGCTGCACCCCAGTCTGCCTGATCCTGTTTACGTCACATGTATGTTGTATGTCTAAGTCTTGGATGGCTTGTACTGGAATTCTTTTTGTTGTGCCGACTGGTTCAATGACAATAAAGTTTCTGAATCTGTCTGACATTTGTTTTCTTATCAGGGCAACGATCTGACCCGAAAATAAAAATCATCCAGTCAGTAACACATAGTTGGTGTCCTGGAGCCTAAATTAGTCATAACAAAACTATGCTAAATTTCAGATAAAATAGTCAATTAAAAAATATTACCAACGTTTAATAAACTATGGCAACCCGATTTGTGTTTTATATTCCAGTGTGAATTGTTAGATTATATCAGTTTCTGTCAGATGAATCAGTTTAGATGAATGCTCTGATGTCTCATTAATATAAAAACATATGCATATCAATGTCTAATTCTGTCATTTATTGTTATTAGGACTGGCAAACTCAGTAATAACAACGCCTCAAGATGGTGCAACACACAAAACGGCTGTCAAAGTTGTCTGTTTTTTCTGTGAATGAATATATATCAGTATTGTCTGTCTGACATTGTTTCTAAAAATAAAAAAAAATCAATAAAACATGATGCAATCAAACAGCTACTCAGTACTTGAGTAGTCTTTTCATCAAATACTTTTTATTCTTACTTAAGTGGTTCCTTGGAATTATTCTTTTTACTTCTACTTGAGTAATGTTTTTGATGCTGATGAATTTATTTGTTCATTTCATGTTCAGTTTAACTTTACATTGTTATACATGAACAAATTGGCACAGATAAAAGATTAAATCTTATGTAATCTGCGCCATAAAGCACATTTCAAATAATAATAAGTTGAGTTGACTTAACTAAATTAAATTAACCCCCACCTTAACCATGTCACCACACACTACTTCAGCAAAAACAAAAAAAAAAAAAAAAAGAAAAACATTTGTCTTGTATATCTGTAGATAGATTCAATAAACTTACAATTGTGTATAGAGTCTCATAAATCTATCCTTGTACTTTTTTTTTAATATGAAAGCACTTGTGCAACATTGTAGCTCTTTGTTTAAGGAGTCCCATAACTTAGCTCCATAAACAGACACACACCTCTGCTTCTGTGTCGTTCGAGCAAACAAAGTCCGAAAATCATCTCTCCGTCTGTGAGAAAATTTCTGTGAACTGAAAGTGAAAAGTTTTTGAAGTGAAAAGTAATGTCACTTTTAAGTAGCACTACCTTTACTTAAGTACAATATTTGGCTTCTCTACCTATCCCTGGATATGACTGGTTCATTTTAAGAATAAAACCATAGCAGTTATTTACACACCAACAGAAATAGTTACCCCAAGGGGTGTCCAGCTCCGGTCCTTGAGGGCCATAATCCTGGAGGTTTTCCATGTATCCCTGCTCCAACACACATGACTTAAACTAATCCGTCATTGTTCAGAACTTCATTGGCTGTTGGATCCATTTAATGGAAGCCAGGTGTTTTGGACTGCAGGTCCTCAAGTACCGACTGTGGGCACTCCTGATTTACTGCATTTTTCTCTCACTGACATTTAATTTTTACTCACTACACCTTTAAAAGGACCGTATAAGAAGTAGAGTTGTACCCAATGTACAATTATTGCAGTGCCTGAAGACACCGGATCCATGCACAGATAAAAACATGTTCATGTCTGGAAGAATTTTTTCTGCCAATTCACAACTGTACTTGGTTTTTTTAACTCAATGCTATAATTATCTTTACCACTAGATGTCAGTAATGTTTACAAACTGCACCTTTAAAGTTATCCATTAGCTTTTTTTTCCCTCTCTTGACTTTTTTTTTTTTCTTACAGATGTGTTAATACCCTGAAGTGCCTTTCTTCCAAGTCTTTATGTTCTTCTTAGACTAGATTATAGACTTTCCTGAAACCTTTACATTTTCAATGTACAATTTTATGTTATATATAGTCTGGACTTGCAGTAGCTGCAGGGAATTCTTCCAGGTTCCAGGATTTTGTCTGGCATGAAGCGAGGGAGGTGGGGATATCAGCCTCTGCTTGAGATAAAACTGCCTTGTCATTACGGAGCCAAAATACATGCTCCTACTAGACGGCAGGTTTAAGGTCTCAGAATTAAAGTGGGACTTTACAGCTGCTATGATTAGAGCAGAAGTCACATTCCAGAGCGGGAAAGTGAACTAGTCAGCGAGATGTAGCTGCTTTGTTTCACTGGTCATGATTAAAGGCCGCCACTGGTGGCTCACTTGTCCTTATAATTTTGTGCCTATTTCTGGGGATGCTGATGAATCAAAATAGAAGTGAAAGCATGCTCCAGATGTGGTTACTGCTCTCATTTTCTTCCTCCTCCCAAATCAAAAATGTCTGACAAGGAGGTGGGTGGAGGTGGATGAAGGTTGAAAGTGTGTGGAGGAGAAATTTGGCAAGAGCCCTCGAAAAGAAGCAGTAGTTTGGAGGAAGCAGGAGCTGAAGACCAAAAGCTGATCTGTAGTCTGCAGAGTTGGTCCGGAGCTGGTTCATGAGGATCAGCACGGAGCTTTCTTCCAGTATGAAGGCTGCTGGGGTCGTCCTGCTACTGATGACTCTTCATCAGATTGCAAAATCTTCTGCTCAGGTGAGTTATTAATGTTGAATTCACTCATTTTTAACGTCTGTTTTTTTGTTGTTTTTTTTTTTTACTTTTTGCCTTCATGTAATCAAATTAATGTTTCTTAATTGTAACTTATTTTTGTAAAAAATTATTTATTAAACATTTTAGAATATTTTGTAATAATTTGTAATCTGCACATGACAGCAAGGAAAAAAACTGCTCTGATTTTGCATTTTGCAGGAGTTCATCTTTAAAATGTCTTTATTTAAACTGAAGGCCACATAAGCCCAGATATTCTTAACTACCCAATATGTCTGTATTATATCCAGGCTGAGGGAGATTAAATATCTATTAATATCAGGGTACTGAATTTTGGGTAAAATCACTATCAATTCATTTACTTTATCCAGTTTTGACTTTCATGTTTTAACCACAGCAGCATGTTGAGATCCAAATATGTGGGTTTTATTTAATTTTATTTTATTTCTAGTAAAAAGCAGTAGTACCACATGTGTTCTGTGTGCAAGCCTCATTATATATGTGAAAATTTAAATTTTAAAAAGCAAAAAAATTTTAAAGAAAAGAAAATAAGAGCTGGATTTATTTTAAATGCACAACTAACCAGGATTTTCATGCTTGTTTGTTATTGGTTTATTTCTTCCTAGAACAATATCACCCCATACACATCTTCATCTTCTTTTTTATGTAGTTCCTTATTTATTTCGTTATCTGCTTAGTTGCAACGGTTTCCAACAAACTAAGCTCCAGTTCAGTCTGTTTCATCTTCAACTGCATCAGTGTGCAGAGAAACAGCTTTTCCAAACAGCTTTTTAAGGTGCAGCCTTGTTGCAGCTGTCCATGTGAGGTCAACAGCAGGCCTGAGAGTATAGTCTTCACCCAGGTGTTACTGCTCTTCATCATAACTCACCTTTATATAACAACCTCAGACCTGAAACCTGCTGTATACGGACACAAGCCTTTTTTTCTACACAAATATTTCCAGAAGGTTACTGTACTTATTGCACTTTTTGTACTTATAGTTAACATTTTATTTTAGAAAACGTCTCTGTTTTGTTTTGTTTTTTTACTTTAATATGCCTTTGTATTTCTCATGTATGAAGTGCTTCCAAGCTTCTTTCCGCTTTCGTTTTGGCCTGAAACATTTTACAGAAGACTGTGGAGCTTTCAGACAGTTTTACAGCCAGGTATTAGTTTATGCAAGCAGGAAGATTAATACGGAGCTGCTCTGGTTACAAGCTGTACATATCTTTGCTGGAAAACAGTAGCAGTATAATCTGTACTCCAACTTCTCTCCGCTCACCGAACAGGAGTGCCCATCCACTCATGATCTGCTGAACTCACTGCGGCAGGTGGAGAAGATGTTGGCAATACATGAGACATCGTACCAGCAGGGTCTGCGCTCCCTCCGGAAAAAGATCAGTGCTCTTCACAACAGCACTATGGCCATCTTTAAAAATGGGAAAAATGGTGAGGGATGACACTCCTGCAGAAAGATGTGCAGATATTTTACTCATCAGGAAGCGTATAAGTGACTTACAAAGCAAACAGAACCTGAATACCTCCACCAGTTTGAGAAGCAAAAGCTGAAAAATAACAATGTTTTCATGAAATGATCTAAAACAGTATGTCAGGAAGCAGAAATAAGATTAGACCAGGAAATAAAGCTGTTTCTGTCTGTTCCCAGCATCCTGTCCCAAACCTGAACCTCCGGCTCACGGCCGCAGACTGGGCCGAGTGTTCGATGTCGGACATGAGGTCCACTTCCTGTGCAAGCCTGGCTATGAGCTGATTGGTCCGAGGACCAGGATATGCCTGGAGTCTCTGAAGTGGAGCGGCCAGCAGCCCATGTGCAGGCGTGAGTCCCACACCGAGTTTTGCGATAATCCTGTGACCGCTTCAGGATTTTTCTTTTAGCTCTTCTTCTCCTTCCAGGTCTCAACAACACTTCCAACTCCTTGGCTTCCTTCTCTTCAGCTGCTTCCTCCTTCCCTGCCTCCGCTGCCCTGTCAGCATCCTCCTCCCCCACATCTTCACCTTCTGCCAACTCTGTTTCATCCCCCACATCGTCTTCTTCCTATTCCTCCATCCGACCCTCTAACTGCACGCACTTCCTGGGCTCCACCCGCTGCACCTGTGATGTCGGTTTCACCATATCAGGTCGAGACAACAACATCTGCACAGGTAATCTCCAGGCCAATAATGTCCCGCACCAGTGTTATAAAGAGCCTATGGAGTTCCAGGTCTATGTGAATATCTGTGTGTGTTTCAGATATTGATGAGTGTCACCTCTTCCCTCTCGGTCAGCCCGGCCGACTCTGCATCCATCAGTGTGTGAACACACCCGGGAGTTTCCACTGCGTCTGCCCGGCTGGTTACAGCCTGGCTAGAGACGGTCGCAGCTGCACAGGTCAGAGACCCCCCACCTTCCTGCTGAGGGGAAATTAAAGAGGAAAATTGATCATTAACCTCACCCCTGACCTCTCACATTCAGACATCGACGAGTGTGAAAACCGGATCCACAATTGCCCAGCAGACCGACTGTGTGTGAACACTTTCGGCGGTTTCCAGTGTGTGAAGGTGGAATGTCCCCACATGAGAAACGCCACATACATCAAGACGTCTCCCATGTAAGAATAAACCATATTTCCTCTTGGATTTCCAGCATTTCTGGAAACATTTATGTTTCCAAAAATTATGAAAAGTCATTAGCTGGCATCTCCAAGTCCTCTCTTTTACATGGTCAACCGTCTTCCCAGAACTGCTGTGTGTAACTCTGTGGGGTAAACTGTGATGGATATTTTACCCTGCAGCCGATCTACAGAAGTTTTCCATATATTTATATCCTTTCCGGGAAGTTTACAATCCAGCTGCTAAATTGACTGTTTGTTCGAAGAAAAGTAATTTTTTAGCACCTTTTTAAAATGAAAAATCACAAAGTGCTTAACAATAAAACATTAAAGCCAAACAGGAGACATAAAAACAAATCAAACTAAACAAACACATGTTTAAAAGGGTTTTTAGCTGCTTTTTAAAGAGATCACTGAGTCTGCAGTGCTCAGGCAGGAAAGATGTTTCAGAGGAAGGGAAATGTTGTAAAAGCGTGGTTTTATTCTATGATTGCCAGCAATCATAGAATATGATTGCTGGCAATATGATTGCTTTCCTCAGGGACCTGCTGGAAATGCAAGGATGCAAAAGGTCACTGATAGAAAGTGGTGCTTGATCATCTAAAGCTCAAAGACTCCTTATTGTATATCCACTATTAGCGATGATACACAAGGAGTACATTCAAAGTCCTGGAAACCAGAATGGTTTTAAATTTACTTAATTTAAATTAAAGTATTGGTAAACTTCATTATTTTAAAATGACTATAATCATGACTGTAACTTTTATCTGAATGAACAGACCAACAGAGGACAACACAAATACTAATTTAGTCATAACTCAGATGTCAACACATCCAAATTCACATTGGTGCTGTTTGCTCCATTTTAAACCTATACTGGTCTGTTTTTACAGATAGTACAGTTTGTTTGGAGCAGTGTGAATGCTTGTTTGGACCAAACCTGAAATCCAGTCTGATTGAAAACAATGGATCTCCGGTTTCAGTTCTTTTCCAGTGTGAAAGCAAACCAACCATTCAGTGAACAAAATCTACCAGTCAAGCTGCCTTCTGTGATTGGCCGATTGTATCTTTCAGATGCTAATACTAAGAAAAATCTCCTTCAATTTGAATATATAAAACTGGACAGAATTTAGTCACTGATGTAAATGTAAACACTGATTTAACAAAAATATTACTATGTGAATTATTCAGATGAAATAGTCAGAGTAGGTGTGTAAATACCTTAAGACTGGAAACAATGCATCCATATCCATGTTCCAAATAATACCTGATGTATTGTCACTGTAACTACAACTGTCAAGACATCATGGAGAATAAACAGAGAAGCATCTTCTGTGCAGGATTTACCTGTATGCAGAATAGATCTGTTACTGTGCTGTTTTATCTGGGTTGCTAATATTGTTAGCATGTTTCAGAGACACATACCATGTCGTCTGTGTCCCATCATTAGGTGACTGGTTAAAGCATAGATTAAAATCAGAAGGTCGTGTAGATCACTTTGATTTTTGCCTGTTAGAAGATTGACAAAGTACCAATCTGTAAAACTTTAGCAAAGATCAACATCCTTGTTTGAATTCGCTATGAGCCTCCAGGCAGTCTTCTGCTAGCTAAAACATATCCCTGTGTTCTTGCTTCTCCAACATCATTTAGCATCTTTGCTGTCCTAATTGTACACCAAAACAAACTTGAATGTCATTTTTGGCAGTTTACGGGGTTTTTTTTGCTACTTGCTGATATTATATTTACGTTAAGTGTCATCCTTATGCATTGGATAAATTATTGAAACAGTTTTGTGGCATCAAAGTTTTTTACCTTTTTACAATACTTTATTTCTCTTCAAAATTTTCAAACTCGATTACCTCTAACTTTCTCTTTATTCAGTCAGCTGCTGCAGATAGATACAACACAAAGTCACCCAAAGAGCTGGTAGAAGATGTTTCCACTGAAGTCAGACAATTTGAACATAAAGACAGATGAATGTCGCATTTTAGCAGCACAATAAAACTGCAAACAAATCAAGTAGAAAAGGAATGCACATTAGGCAGATGAGACAAAGAAAACCAAAAACCTCTCATCTCAGAGGACATCCATTTGGAAAACAATGAGCTGAACCTGCTTGTCAACCACTTCCCTTCTGAACCCATCATTTAGCTGCTTTGACACAGAAACTGGGCTGAGACTGAGGTTTGGCCTGAGATGAACTGCTGAATTTTCAGGCTCCAGTCAGGTTGACTGGTCGAGAGGCGTGAACCTCTTTATAGCCTTCCATGTTTACCATTGTCAGAGTTGTGAGTTATTACTTCAGAAGAATCATGACTGGATTTGACTGGGATGCAGAAAGAGTCTCCAGGGGAGCATTTAAACCAAGAGCTTGGAAAGCCTAAAGGCTTGGTGTAATGGAACAGTCTCAAAATTTACCCAAGATTGCAGATTGAGATGAAAATAACGTCAGAAATCTTGAGAAAAAACTGCCATACTTTGGAGGGGTTGGAGTCCCGATGCGTGCATTTAAGAGCATCTCAAAATGAAACTCCTACATGCATCTTTCAGCCTGGAAAACTCCAAATATGTTTTTTTCTATTGTTGGTCACCCTGTTTTTAACCCTCAGATGCATTTTTTTTAAAGCCACATTTTTTCCACATATAACATGTACAGACAGTTTTCTTTGTCTTTAACATAGTTAACTTTTAATTTCTTTATTTATATAATAGAAATATTCTATCAAATTGACTAGTGTCAATTTTTTGTGCTGTTTATTACTGAGGTAAAGTTGGGATTTACCTGTACATGTTTATGAAATTAGACGTTACCATCAAATTAAACTGATTGGTGAAAAGATTAACAGGAAGTGGCTTCATTGTGATTTCTGGGTGCAAATATAAATTTCTTGGCAACATAATGGTGATCTGTTATCATGATCAAATGATGAAAATGTGATAAAAGATTATGTTATCATGGATCTGTTTTGGATCTTGGATCTTTTGGATTTGGGATTTATCATATCATAAATACTATATTCTGTGGCTGGTTTGTAAACCTCCCGAACGGGATATAAATGCCTGGAAAATTCTGTAGATCACTTAAAGGGTAAGCGACCCATCACAATTTACCAGTGCAAGATTTCAGGGTTGATTATACCAGTGGTTGTGAAACAAACCCAAACGTATCCAGTAAACATGTGAACACACAAACCTGTTAGCTTTTTCAGAGTATACCATGTTAGCCTGTCCGATGTGAGAAAACAATAATTAAATCTAAATCATTCAGGGATTTGAGCTGATCACTCTGAGAAGGAATAAACAAATATGTCGTCCCTGGGGAACCTCAGCAATTTGGAGCTTCCAGTCAGATGCTTTTTACTTGTGGAGACAGTTCTCAAATATTTTTTTTGACAATTCGAACCACAACCACATCATTTAAGGGAAGTCATTGACACTAGACTGGTCTTGGATGTTTTGTCAGAGCAGTGTAGTACGATGGGCGAGATTAGCAGGCTCCAGGAAACCCACACTGGACTGGATAGATGAACACATACAACACTGACTGCAGGATGAGAGATCAGAAATAACACAACTGCTTGCAGGGTGTGAAAAGAAAGATACAGACTTTGGACGCCTGCGGTTTAGACTTAGACTTAGACTTAGACAGACTTTATTCATCCACAAGGGAAATTCTGTTGTCACAGTAGCTCAGAACAGCAATAGAGGAAGAAATAGAAACAGCAATAGTAGGTAAGAGAAAAAAAAAGTAAATAATAATAATAAAATAGAATAGGTACTATCCATAAAGCAATCTGGAATATGTACACTTTTACAAAGATAAAAGATAAATAAAACTATCAAGTAAAATTGGCAATATAGAATATGGAAATTTAGAAATTTACAATATATACAACATGTGACTAAATGCAGTGCCAGTTTACACAGAGGCTTTGAAATGAATGTTAGTTATCTGTCACAAAGTGGGGAGTTATTGTACATCTGTATAGAGAATGGTAAGAATGTGTTCTTGTAGCGCTCACTGTGACAGCGCAGCTGTAAAAGTCTATTGGAGAAGGAGCTCCTTTGCCCCTCTACAGTCCGGTGGAGTGGATGAGCAGGATTGTCCATAATAGAGAGCAGTTTGTCCAGAGTCCCCCTGTCCCTCACTGTCACAAATGTCACAAATGTCTCCAGTTGACAGCCAACCACCTGTCCAGCTTTGCGGATCAGTTTGTCAATCCGAGAGATGTCCCCTTTGGATGTTTCCATGAATGGGAAGTCCAGGAAGTGTCAGGAAAAGAGACATGGATCACACAAAGGAATCAGGCTTTTAAATGGAATATAAACAGCCCTCGTTTGTGCCTGACTGTGTTTACACTAACTACCCCTCTTGGATTTACACAACCAACATTTTTTTTTGTTTGTTTTTTTCTCATCATCATTTCATAGTTAAAATATCAACATTATTTATTTTTGTTTTATTAATGGCTACAAAGTATCCAAAAAACATTGTAGCAATAAGCTTTAACACATTTAGTGTCCTGTTTAATCCCATTTCTTCTCGCAAACACACTTCAAGTGTCCGTTACTCAAGTTGTCAGTCCATGCCTTCCTCAGCCATGCTGTGTTTGCCTGTTGTAAGAGACTAGTTTAGAAAAGCCCAGCTAATGTCTGGAATAAATCCCCAAACTCCTCCCTACACCTTCAGATGAAGA
The DNA here is from genome assembly GCF_933228915.1 of Telmatherina bonti. Classification (NCBI taxonomy): domain Eukaryota; kingdom Metazoa; phylum Chordata; class Actinopteri; order Atheriniformes; family Telmatherinidae; genus Telmatherina; species Telmatherina bonti. The sequence goes on along the minus strand of NC_136620.1, from coordinate 16,626,779 downwards.
GAATTGGTGCTAACATGGATGTGGCAGAAATGTGGATATGAATTTTTTATGTACATCACCAGGACATGACTTCAGGAGCGTATCTCTCACTCCAACGTCTAGATTTCACACTACACTGGCAGACAGTGTGGCAGCAGAAAAAGAAGCTGCATCCCAACCCCATCATGATAAACCAACTGCACTGGGTTTTTCATGTTGTGATGTCCTTGGACAACTGGTCTGGAGTCATTTCTATTAATGGATTAGATTCATACAACCGCCTTTAAAACCCATTGTACTGATAGGAAATCTGTTATCCAAGGCAGGATGTTTTCCACAGTACACGACGTGTTTACATTTTTAACATTAAGATCCTATTTACACTGGTGGGAGAGAAAATCAGATCGCAGTGAATATGATAGGATGCTGTGTTTGTATCCTAGCAACGCTGGAGCTGACATGTCACAGGCCATGTCTGCAGCAGTACCACGTACGATTAAAAGCCCTACCAGAAAAACACTGGTAATCTCTGGGTAAATAATATGGAGGAGAACTCACAGCGAATAGTCTGGTGTCCTTTCTGGATTTCTTCTCCTTTACAGTGACATGTCCAGGATAGCACCAGCACTGGTTAGAAAGCACTGCAGTTCCAGCACCCTTATACCAGGGCTGTCCAGCTCCAGTCCTCAACGGCCACAATCCTGCAGGTTTTCCATGTATCCATTTTCCAGCAATGCTCCAGACTCAGATCAATCAGGGATTTCGTCAGGAATCTTGGATCAATTTAATGGAGGTGAGGTGTGTTGGAACAGGGATACACTGAAAACCTGCAGGACAGCGGCCCTCGAGGACCGACTGTGGACCCCCCTGCCTTATGCTTTCAGCTGTCTTGCTGTAGTAGTCGCATAAAAACAGGTTTGTTTAATAAAGTGGAGAGCAGCAGCCTGATGCTTGCTGACAGACACTGAGCCATGGTTCTCTTGTTTCTTCAGGCGCTGTGAGAAGAACCCGTGCATGCTGGGAGACAAAGCATGCACCCAAGCTCCAAACTCCATCTCCTTCCACTACCTGGCCGTGGTTTCCAACATGTCTGCCCCTCGCGTCCTTTTCCGAGTCTCTGCAGCTCGAGTGCTGGGAGACACCTTGCGATTTGGCCTAGCCGGTGGGCGTGGACGGGGCCATTTCAGCGTGCAGAGGTCAGGTCGGCAGACCGGCACCCTCCTACTGGTCACACCCATCAATGGTCCAGCCACACTGGAGGCAGAGGTGGAGATGAGCGAGCTGGAGCGCAACACTCTGCTGGGCCGTTATCTCACGAAGGTCACCCTGTTTGTTTCTCCATATGTGTTTTAGCAGGAGGGATTGTGTGTGTAGGGTACAAGGGGTTAAACTGGGTTTTTCATTCTGGCTTAAAAACACTGAAAAGTGGATTTAACTCAAAAGATTCCCTGTTTTAAAAAAAAGTTTGTATTCATTTCTTTTTTAATGCTGTCACAACGTTTTTTTAAGGTTAGAAGTTTAGTTCAAAACTGAACATATGAGGCAGAGTTTGTGTAAATCAGCTTTCTTTCATATTTTTGTACTTTTGTATTCTTTTAGTTTAACGATGTCTAAATGTTTGTTTTTTTTATCACAGTGCAGTAGTAACACCTTTATAAATGATGAAAAGAGTGCTAAAATACAACAGAAACTTCAAAATGTCATTTAATAATTTGAGATTTAATCTAAAACTTTGGAAATGTAGCAGGAAAGGTTTATAATCTCTTAGAATGGGTCAACATTCATGGCTGTTGCCATGTTTTAACTACGGTGTCTTTGAACGGACAAACAACTCATTGTGTGAAGTGAGAACCCTCTGAGGTATAAAACTGCAGTATCAGTGTTGTTAGACAGGTTTTAAAGCAGCATTTAGAATAAACATCACCTTCAATGGACCATAGGAGAAGACTGTAGACATGTACACATTTTGCAGTCGCTGCACTCGAGGCCACTCATATGTTCATGTCTTCAAGTATTTTGGTCATTGATGACCACCGTACAGTCACAACTTATAATACTCGTCTTTATCACTAGAAGTCAGTAATTCTATATATTGGACCTTTAAAACTGACGAGTCCAAATATGGTATTTTTGTGTCTTCATTGATCAACTTCATTGTACGCCTGTGTTCCTTCCTGTTGAATCCCAGACGTCCTGGTAGTTGGAGTCTCTTGTTCACGATGCTAAAAACCTTTTCTATTGCAAGTCATTCAGAAAGAGGTCTGATATCATCAGTAGTACCTTCATCCAGATGAAGTTCTCCAAGGACGCATATCTTTCCATCACAGTCCACCTCTGGATCTGGTGGTGGACTGTGACTCTTGGTCGTCCAGAGTCCATGCATCTGTCTCCGTCTTGTCACGATGCTTCCTGTCATTGTCCTCTCCACCTGGGATTTCCTCAGACTCTCCGAGTCTAGAAATATGGTTCAGATATATTTAAAAAATGACATATATAAGTTTTTGTTGTGGGGAAAGTTTTACCTAACTTTTTGGAGACGGTGTTTGTACATTAAGATGGAAACATCACTGTTTGGTGACTGACAAGTTTGTTGGGTTTGAAGTGAATCGTGTTCTTCATCTGTTCTTTGTTATAGCATGTTTGAAACTCTATTGATCGGAACTGATTTGTTTCCACTTCTGTGGTTCATGGAAGCAGCTTAGCTGAGTTTCCTAAACATGATTTTGCTTTTTTCTATTTTTGCGCAGCACCTCCTGACAGAGTTCCTGCAGTTTTCCTTTTAAAAACGTGTGTGCCCCTGCAGAAGTTCCTTCATCAATCAGATCCCAGTTTCCTTCTTTTATTGATGAGTTTCTGTAACTATAACTATAAGATCTGATAACCTGCTGAATCATTGCTATATTAAAACTGAGTGAGCTTTTTTTTTTAGCAGAGAAAGAGATGAAGCTCTCTTGTGGACCAAACATGATCACTGGTGGAGATTCTGATGAGGGATGTAAAAAGGACAGCCATCCTGCAGGATTCAGACATAAACTTGCCTCTTCACACCTGAAATTAAATGGATCTCCTCAAAAGGTTGTTCATCTCTGCACAAGACTGTTAATGAGCCTTTAATGTGCTGAATCAAGAAACATCTAAAACCTGCAGGACTGTAGTCCTCAAGGACCAGAGTGTGATATCTGGGGTGTAGACTACAAGCAGGTAAACAGAGGTGTGATAACATGATTTTTTTTTAATGCTGATCAAAATGTATTAGTTTTTTGTTTTGGTTCTTTTTTATTATAAGATGTGATGTTTTTGTCATGTGCCTGTGTTCACAGTTTAAAGGTTTTGTGTGTTCTCAGCTCCCAGAGGTTGTTATTCAGGTAGAGGAAAGGATTTTGGCTGTTTTAAAAGGTTTCAAGGTTTAAATTGTACTTTCACTCACTGAAAACTGTGACTTTGACATGTTTTGGTGTGTTGGCCTGAAGAATTTAACACTGCTCTGTGAGACAGCCTAAAGCCTCCACAGGCCAGACAGAACACATACAAACAGACATTAATGCAGACATATAGTCACATACGCTGACATGCTGCATGTCTGCAAAGACATTTTCACTCATGTAACAACGGAGAACTTGTACCACAGCGAGACTAACAGATCCAGGTCGCCCATGTTCCTCAGTCAGTGGTGACTCATGGATCTGTCACATCTCAGAAACATCTGAGCCAATCAGACTTCTCAGATGATGGAAGGAGCTGAAGGGAGGACATAGAGGGCGTGCATTTTAATTATCTTTTACCAAATCTGGAGTCGGCAGAAAATCCAACATGTCAAAGTGTTTGAGATGCAAAATATAGTTTTTAATGAGGAAATCATTGTTATTGATCAGCTGAACATCAACGTAACCTTCTAGTGAAACAGAAACCTGTCACATGCCTAATGTTTTCCTTTTTTTAGAGACACAAACATGATGTAAATTGTGTCATTCTGACACTGTTTTGCTGTGATCTCTACACATGTAAACTTCCAAATAAACATGGTTTTTATGTTTTAATTCTTTTCTCTGAGTCTGATTGAAAGTCAACTGAAAACTATGACAAAAATCTGAATGTCTGACTTGTCATCACTGATTCAACAAGGTGTTGGAAACATTGCTCCTTGTCCACATGACAGCATCACACAGTTGCTGCAGAGATGTCTGCTGCACAATCATGATGAGAATCTCAAAGGTTTTCGGTTGGACTGAGATCTGGTGACTGCAGCAGTACGCCGCATTCATCGTCTTGGTGGAGAAAACTGTTGGGGATGATCTGAGCTTTGGGACATGTTGATGTATCCATCATGAAGATGCTACACTGTGGTCAGAATGGGATGGACTTAGAGCTGTGGTGGTTAAATCATGTCATGTTGGTACCAAGGGGCCCAAAGTGGGCCGAGAAAATGTCCCCCACACCATCACATAGCATGGTGGACTGGTGGTGAGCACTGCGGCCTCGGTTAATTGGACTGGACAGGACAGGAGACCACCAGCAGCCTGAAGCGTTGTTCTAAGACAGGATGGATTCATGCTCTCATGTCGTTTCCACCATATTCTGAGCAGACTGTCTGAATGTGGAGCTGAAATAGAGACTCATCTGACCAGGCAAAGTTTCAGCATCTTCCATTGTCAAATTGTTGTGAATCTGCAGACGGTAGCATCAGTTTCCAGGCCTTAGCTGGCAGGAGTGGCACCCGGTGTGGTCTCTGCTGCTGGAGACCATCTGCTACAAGGTTTGATGTGTTGTGTGTTCAGAGATGCTATTCTGACCAACTCTGGATCAGTAATTATTTGATTAACTGTTGCTTTTCTATCATCTCCAACCGGTCTGCCAACTCCTCTGACATCGAGACATTTGGGTCTGATGCTGCTCACTGGATGTTTTCTCTTCTTCGGACCAGTCTCTGAACTCCATAGATGACTTTGTGTGAAAATCTCAGGTCAGCAGTTTCTGAAATACTCAAACCACCAACCATCCTGCTTTCAACGTCACTTAAAACCACTTTCTTCCTCATTCTGATGCTCAGTTTGAACTTCAACAAGTCATCTTGGCCATGTTTACATGACTAAGTACTGAGTGGCTGCCATGTGCTTGGCCGATTAGATCTTTGTGTTTAGAGGAAGCAGGACAGGTGGACCTGAAGCGGACAGTGAACAATTTGCAATGTGTCTTCGTTTTAATTATTGGATGTGAACACAAATCTTTTAATACCAAGTTTCTTCCATTTTTCTGTTGTGATTTTAGTGTAACTGTTTATAGCTGTCCACAACAGATCAGTCTTTTTTTTTGTTTGTTTGTTTATATTCAGACTTCCTCATGTCAATAATAAATTGCTGTTCTCAGACACATTTTACACATCCACAGTAAAATGTCACACCTTATGGCACTCCATCAATTTCATAGCAGGTCGTGTTGTGGTAAAAACAGCAAAGCTCAAAATTCACAAGGCTGAAATGGAAAAGAAATCACTGATACATGTTTCCATTTTTACAGTAGTATCACAGGATTGTCTTTAGATTTAGGCCAACTGCATTTGTATACAAGAGGAAACCTACAGAGAAGAGTAAAAATGTTTTAATTTACATGTTTGTCAGACAGCCTGCCACATGAAACAGCTGAAATTATCATCTATTGAATGTGTAATCCTGTTTTCATTACTTTATAAAACATTCCTCTGATCACATTAGTGTTTCTGGTGTTCATGTAGCAGAAACTGAAATCTTCAAGCATCTACTGCAGCTGTTTGAGTCATTTTCCTTCTTTAATCATCAGGTGTTGACCACAACTCAGTTTGTCTGATCCCAGAATCATCGGCCATGAACAGAGCACCAACCACAGTAGTTTATGAACAGAACAGAAAACATTTTCTATCAGTTCCTCTCTGCTTTTTAACCTAACCTTCTTTCTCTGCTCCAAGTCCAATGTGGATACAATTAAAGCAATATAAAAAAACATTCCGGTTTAATCAACGCTGCATTCTCTGGATGATCGACGTTCATGAAGGAAGACGTTTAGCAGCAGTTTCACGGCCAGCTGCAGGAAAAGTTGCAGGATAATAATGTTAAATCCAAAGATGGTTCAGACAAACCACACAGCTGAATAAAAACCTTGCAGACTTTATTATTACTATTAACAAACTGTCCAATTTTCATCTGTACAGAGCAACAAAAAGGAGAGAAAAAAAAATCGGGAGCTCAGGAGATTTAAACAGAAGTTTCAGATTTCATCACAATATTAAAAACCAAACATTCTCACCATCTGGACAACAAAAAGGGCGAAGACGCAGTCAGAGGTCCATCAGCTTCGACTGTTGACACACATCACACACTCAAACACACACACTCCTCTGCTGGGAGTGCAGGGATTCTGGGATGTTCTGTACAGGAGGATCCCATAGCGGGACGGTGATTAGGCACATTTATAAAAAAAAAATTTTAAAAAAGAAGAAGCAGAAGAAAAAGGTCTGACTTACAAGCATGGAGGGCAGCGCTCACCACAGCAAGCTTTAACAGTTAGAAAAGTAACGGTACATAGTTTACAGCATCACTCAGTATGATACACATGTACACACCTTCGGCAGGCGACAGTGTGACGATTCAAACTGAATCATCTCCCACAGAAACGTTGAAATGTTTGGTTTATAAAGTAAAAATACTACAAACGATGAAATGTATGACTCAAATGAGGCCATTTTTTTTGTTCGTTTTATCCCCCTTTTCTTAAATAACTAAAAACCAGCCTCAGAGGTGCTGAAAACTCCTCGCCTGGTTTAAGGTCACACAAAAGAAAGCTTGGTTAACTTCCTGGAGGAACCTGAACCTCCTCCTCCTCTCCTACTCAGCTGCAAGCAAAACACTCTGCTGAAGAAAAGGCAGCGAGAGAGAACATTCAAATCAAAGAGAAACAAAAAGTTGACCATTAGTAAACAAATAAATAAGGCGATGACAAAACAATATATATATATGTATTCAAAGATATAAAAATGTGCAATGATTCCAGTTTAATCTTTACACAAAAAACGTTCACATCTTTAGAACCGTTTTTACTTTATTTGTTTTTCCTGCATCACCTTTTTCTGTACCAACCCAACCCCTCCACCAGCCAAACAACAAACAGCAAAGACGGAGGCTGACCCGTCCACGCCGCAACATGGAAACATGAAGACAACTTGTTTTTTGTTTTTTGTGGGAATGGTGACGGCCGCCAACGGTGGCGCTGCGCGCGGAGGCGCTGCTGTTGTCCTGTTGGTGAGCTGGCCCAGACCGAGTCAGAACCAAACTCACTGGGTCAGCTGGGACATGAAGATCTTTAACACGTGTGCGTGTTGTAGGGCAGGGGGGCTGGCTTGTTGGCACTGTCTGCTTGGCAGTCTCCATGGCAACAGAAACATCACACATTTCAGCAAAGAAGAACAAACTGACCCCCTGAAACTTTGGAGAAGAAGTTGGTGGGTAGATACAGCTTGGATCACACTCTCTCTCTCTCTCTCTCGCGCACACACGCATGCGTGTGCGCACACACACACACACACACACACACACACACACACCATTAAAATACTGGAGTCATTTAACTGCTCTATACATGGACATTTCCCCCATCCCACTTTCTACACATTTACACTGAAGTCTCTATTCTCCTCCAGGAACCACTACCTGCCCACTACACACACCCATTTTCTCAACCAAACCACTACACCCCCCCCCCTCCCCAAAGTTAATCATGTGGGTGGGGGGTGGAAGGGTTAAAGTAATACTGCATCTTTAACTCAACACCTCATTTCAACTCAGAGGAGAAAACAGACAATAAAGGCGATGGCAGTGGGCGGAGATAACTGAAGGACAGGTGGTCACAGCAGGCGAGTCACTGGTCATGCTCACGTTCACCTGTGGGATTGTGGGTAATGTCATTTCCATGAGAAAGTCCCCACGGTGACGTGGAGCAATGAAGATCTGAAGTGGTTTTAGACGATGTGGACGTGGTTTCTATGGCACTTCAGACGAAGCATCAGGGGGGATTTTAAGATGAGGGAGTCTTTTCAGTGGTGGTCGTTTCTCCGGTGGCTCCATCCTGGCCCCAAACGTGGGGGTGTGTGTGCGTTGGCGGTGGGGGTCTACCTGTTCTTCAGCTCCTGAGTGACCCGCTTGGTAAAGCGTCCACAGAACATCCCCACAAGAAAGAGCAGCGCCACACCAGCACTAATCACAGTCAGGATGTAGTTCTTGGACGGTGATGTCATCACCTGCATGGCGAGGTCTGAGAAGCCGTCAGCGGGAGCCACCTGGAAAAGACCAATGAGGGGAGCGGCTTTAGAAGAAATCTACATTCTACATGTTTACTTCGTGGTGGAAAGGTCCCGAAAGTGTGTTACATCTTCTTGTTTCTTGTTCTTGAGACCCCAAGAAGAATTGGCTGATCTTTTTTCTTCTGGGGCTCTGAGAAGTATTGTGCGATTGGTCAGACATTTGAGGTGGGCGTGGTTAACACAGAAAAGCATGAATCCGACAGTTGCTGCTTCCGCATATTTTCTGTTGCAGTGATCCCTCCCCGCTGCTGACCAAGCTTCTCGTGGAGGATGACTGGAACAGATGAAAAATATTTTTTTCTTCACGTGGACAAGTTTAACTTTAGCTTTTATCACATGGCGTTCTAGCGGCCCAACAGAATGAATCCGTCCCAGGCCTTAGCTGGCTCTGTGATCCAAGACTCATCCCCCCATGCATTGACGTGTTCTTCCCACTCTCTTTTCTGATAGGTCCACTGCAAACCAGTGTTTGGGCAGGGATCAGGAAACACTTCTTCTAGTCCAGTTTGTCCCTTTCCAGCCCTGTACAACAAGCATCTGTTCGCAACCTCAGTCCTACATCCAGCTGGCAAGGAGTAGGAAGTGGTCCTCAACAACAACATGGAATAATCTGATCAGACTTATAAAATGTTTAAAGTTCCCTGGAACCACTTTTTTTTAGATATCTACAACTCATGCTTCCAAGCTACCCAGAGGGTCCCGCAAATGTGCAAAAATTTCTTAAGCTACATGCGTTTGGAAAAGACTTTATTTTTCTAATTTATAACACAGTGAGGACAACAAAATCGAGTGTATTTGGTCCACTTTAAAAAGGACCGTTGGTCTGATTCCCGGGGATGGTACGATTCAGTGGGAAGAGCTAAAGAAGCAGACGCTGGTCTGCTTGCTAGCCAGGGATCTCAGTTCACTTGCAAACAAACTACTCCAATTCTACCAACTGCAATAAAGCATCAAGAAAAAGAAAGAAGCGATGCAGATCACCGTTTGCGTAGGAGGAACAATGAAGCCGACAGCACGTGTTCATAAGAACGATATGCTCAACAAACCACAGTAGAATATGGAAACTAAGTCCTCCAGGAGAAGCTGGGAACAGATCCTGCAGACGTTTGTTCTCGGAGGCAGCGCCTCCTGAACTGGGGTAAAAGATTCCAGGGTGGTGTGAAAACAGCTACCCCCCCCCTTCTCCGGTCTCATGTACCTTTGCAGCGTAGCTCCACATTTCAATCCGATCCTGAAGTCTCTTCTTACACTCTGGCTGCAGACGGACACGTTTGTCCTGCAGAGCCTCCATCAGACACGACATCTCTGGAGAACAGCAGCACACGCAACTTCATCCACATGTTACAGAATATATATAAAATACAAGAAGATTATGATTTTATTCAATTCAAGATATTATTTCAATTGTCAGAATTATTTTTATCATTATAGATATTAGCATCACCATCATTTATTATTATTACTTTTTTTTATCTTCTTGTATTGTTCATCCTTTTTATTATAATAAATAAAATAAATTCTCCTTTTCTATGAAGGAAACGTCTTTCTACATAGTTCAGACAGATTTTACCCCAATTCTGTTAATAAATTAATTTTTACTTCTTTTAAAAGATTAACTGGCTTAATAATTTTTCATGTGGCTTCATCAGTATTAATTTCTCCACTTGCTTTGGTTTACTTAACACAACTTTTAGATTTTTTTTATTGATGAACAGAAGAAACTACTGGATTAAAAATAATGATTTTATTTTACTGTTTGCATTACAGACTCTGTAGACAGAAACCTGCTTGTTTTTCTCTCTAAACCAGTCTGATGAGAACAAGATCTGACTGTCCTATAAAAAGATGAAACCAATGAGTGACATGATTTGTGTAAGAGTGTGTTTGTGGACTCACGGCGGCCTTTTCCTGGTGGGATGGCAGCACAGTGGTGTTTGATGTCCAGAGCGCAGGCTGTGTGGAGGACTGGGTCGACAAAGATGTCTGCTTTGCTCTCCTTCAGCATATTCAGCACCTCCTGCAGGAAGGAGGATGAAGAGGAGATATTAGAGAGAGATATGTCCAGAAGAAAATCCATCTATTGTCCATAAGTGACCAGTAAAGGCATCGTTTGCTCTTATCTGGGACAATCAAGCGGCACTTTGAAGATCACAGCCTTGGATTTCTCAAGTGCTTTTAATACAATTTAGCTGCTCTGTTATGCGAGAAGCTCCATAAATCCCAGGTGGATACCTCCACAGGCACCTGGGTTTACGACTACGCAACAAAACAGTCCACTGTTCATGAGACTGATAGTTTGTACATATTAAACAGCAATCCTGGAGCACTTCAGCAAACTGTATTCTGAGTCCTGTCATCTGCAGAAATACTCTGAGGACTCTGCAGCTGTGAGGTGTATCAGTGATGGACAAGAAGGACACTGCTCAGTGAGCTAATGTGGAAACAACCACCTCATCTTGAATACCAACAAAACTAAGGAGGTTAATGTTGACTTTAGGAGGAACAAGAGTAAACAAAACACTGTCTGCATCCAGGAAGAAAAGGTGGAGGTGGTGGAGGAATACAAGTACTTCAGAGTTCAGATAGACGACAGACTAAACTGCAAATAGAACAGACCAGTCTACTTCTCAAGGAAGCCGAGATCATTCAATTTCCACACTGAAATGTTGCAAATCTTCTGTAGGCCTTGTGGAACGTGCAATCAGCTTCGCAGCCATTTGTTGAGGGAGCAGCATCAGAGTCAGAGACAAGACACTGGGCCAGATAATGGAGTAGACTGGTTCTGTGGTGGGATAACTCTGAAGCCACAAAAGAATGCTGCACAAGCTAGTAGAGATAACTAATGACTCCTCACATCCTCCACACAACACAGTGAAGTAACAGCGGTGTTTAACGTAAGGCTTTATCGTGTCCAATGCAATACAGAAAGGTACAGAGATGGTTCCTGCCAGCAGCATCTCCCTCCAGAACAAGGCAATATCATCTTCTAATTAATCATTATTGTTTTTAATCTTAAAAAGAGCGAGAAACCCATCATAAAACGCATTTTCCTCTGGAATTAATAAAGCATTTTTCATTTCATTTACCTTCTTACAGCTTTCTTGTTTGATCTTCAGCAGGTTGACTTTCAGACACTCCTCCACCTGGCCCGTCTGCTCCTGAGCTGCTGCTTCCTCTGGACAAAGGCTGGAAATCTACAAACACATGATGATGAAGAACGGGTGAGCCGTCAGAGGGGCCCCCTGCTGGCCAAATCCTCCCACTGCAGTGAAAACCAGTAAAAGTTAAAGAACGAAGCTGGGAACCTCCTGTGTGCAGTGGATCTGCAGCTGAGGGTCCAGTCGGTAGTCCAGAGCCGACTCCTGCAGGATGACCCGTATCTGATCCTCACAGTCAGGAGACAAACGCTGAAACACACACACATTTCAGCCTTTTAGGATTTCATACACACTCAGACACAACTTTAAACTCCTGACAGATGTTACACTTGCTTGCTGCCTAACCAGAAACCCCCCCCAGAAGGCATCTGTGTGAAGGAAGCAGCCTTCTCTGTGCCATGCATGCTGCTGCCTCTGGTTATTGATGGATTATTGAGTGTTTTATTGATCTAAGTTGGCGTAGACTGTGGTTCTGACCTGGTCTGCATATTTGAGCTTGAGGCAGGAGATGACCTGACCCTCCAGCTCGGTCTCCGGTGTGGCCTTGTTCAGTACGGACTGACAGAACTTTGGGATGTCGGCTTTACAGGCCTTCCTCAGAACCGGGTTCAACCTGTAGTCTGGAGACACAAACATCCTTTTCCACTTCCAGCTCTGCAGTAAGAACTGGGACCAGAGGAAAACAGTGGATTAGGACTCGCAGTCTGAGCTGGGTTACCTGTGTTCTGGGTGATCTGTCTCTTGGTGATCATCTGTTTGCATTTAGGATCCATCAGCTCGCTGTTCTTGTTCTGTTTCAGACACTGAAGAACGTTTTTCCCCTCCGAATCTGTACAGAAGCGCTAAACACAGAAACGGTGTTATGTTATCCTGCTATATAAAACCACTCGCGTCTCATTTCGTATCTGAAGTTGAGAAGTACTGCTGGAAATATCAGGAGGCACTTCTTTCCTACAACGTGGTCTCACCCGGATCATGTGCTTGCAGACTCTCATCAGCTGATAGTCCAGTTCAGGATCTGCCATCTCTACCTCCTGTAGCTTGAAGATCCTTTGGTGGCAACGCGGTGTCAGCTGCCGCTTGTTCTCCTTCAAACACTCGATAACCTGCAGAAAGAGGGGGATGTGTTACTAGTCCAGCTGGCTGAGTCCAGCTCCAGCTTAAACCTGTTGGTCTAACTGGAACCAGTCTTTGTCCCAGTTTATATGCATAAATTTATAAACACAAAGGATGTGAATTTAATAACAACTTACAACTCAATACAACGCCGATTTTTGGGGTGACGATTTGATTCAGAAGGGATTCAAACAGATTTTTGATTCATAATCATAACATTTAAGTAACAAAAGGCACTCATTTCCCAAGTAACTTCATTCTTCTATGAGTTCGAAAGAACTGAGAAATTATTCGGGCCGATTAGATTTAAATCGTGACGTGAACAAAACTTTTTATGCTCATCATTTTTTTTTATTTCAATTAGGAAAAAACAACAAAGTAGCCAGACTATCATAGTGCTGCTATAATGCCAAAGAAAACAAGTCAAAAGATCAAAATGACAAAAAATCTTAAAGTGGATTATTTTAATTTATTTTAAACAAAAAATATTTTTCAAAAAAACTTTTAAAATTGTGCAGCGAAAAATCCCAATTTTTCTATTTTTTTGACTCAGTTCTCCACTTCTCAGTTCCTTATCACAATACACTATACACATTTACACTCTTCTGCTCTTTGGAACATTTAAATAGAAATGATTTGAGCAGAGTTTTAAGGATTTTATGGTTTATAAATGAAACTGGATTTGATGGAGGAGTCATTCAGTTCTAAACCACATTAGTTGAATGAGTTATTTTGGGTTTGAAAGCTTGGATCTTCATGGACAGATATGTTACCACATGTTTGCTCCTCATCAACTGAGATGTAAAAATCTGGTCCCTGGAAACCAGAACACACAGACTACCCTGTTTAACAACTGCAGACATTTCCAGCACTGCCTTGCATCCCACCGGAGGTCACATAATTTGTCTTGTTTGTGAGATGAGGGGGATGAACGCTGCTGACCTGAGCATTTCCAAAGGCCACATTCTGACACAGCTTGTTGATATCCTGCTTGCAGGAGTCATAGAGTTCTGGTTCCAGACGGATGTCCTCAGACTGCACACAAACACAACACAGGAATCAAAAACTTATTTAATTCATTATAAAATTATCATTTTTAAGGAAATCTGCTTTGTTTTTTCTTTTAAACATGATGACTGCTGTCAAATAACCCGACGCTTCACGTCTGGATGATGGCTGACTCTGGACTGACTGAATGGAATAGTGTGTCCCTGAACATACCATCTCTACTTCTTCCACTCGCAGCTGTTTACGACATTTGACGGACACTCTCTGCTCTTTGGCATCCTGCAGCGTGTCGTTCCTCACTGTGGTGCTGAGGCAGATGACAACGTCCACCCTAGAAGACAGAAAGTTAGGTTCAGGGAACAAATCAGATCACTGGGGAGAGCTTCACAGTTTAACGGATCCAGACTAATTCAGTGGAAATAATCAAAGATCCAGTGAAACAGCAGGACAGTCCTGGAGCTTCACTTCTAATTTCGTTTTGAATAAAAGCTAAAACTGAAGGATCCCAGGAAAATTCTGCTGAAGATCTTCACTATATCAGGTTATACTGTAAAGGGCAGAGAGGGCTCTTGATTAAAACGGGGCTTCTTCACTTCTGGAGGACCAGATTTACAAGTTTGCTTTATTGGAGCTGTGTTCTTGTTGTTTAAATATTGACTTCATGAAAAAAAAAAGAAATTCTGTAAAATCTTTAACTGTTCTGTCAGCAGAGTTTTCCTGGTTGGAAACTAGAGACACAAATCTGCACCATCAGGTCGGATTTATTCACATTTATGACTGAAACTTGTTTTAAAGAATATTTGAAATTCTAAAGTGCTTTTCCACCATAATTCATTTAGGTTTCCTAAAACGCAGTTTTAATTGGAAAAATAAGTTAACATTTAAAGCGTCTTCATTTTCCCTCCAAACGCTTCCAGATCAGGACATGCTGATAAATAATGTTCCACTGCCATATTTAGAACAAAAGCAACAAACTGTGGATTTTCATTCAGATCTGTAGATTCGTCCAGCTGGAGTTAAAATAAGTCTTCAAATTTTCAAGCATCTTGTTTAACAACTTCTGCTCTTAATTTACCCATCCTGCAGCAAACTGTGCCATCACACCCAGACTTCTGTTTTGCTTTGTCTTTATCATCGACGTCTCGGCCAGAACATCAGCAGCAGCACGAGGAGGTCCTTATGCTCTTAGCTATGAGCAAAAGCTCCAATTCAGCCTTTAAATCCCTCAGTGTCTTTTCAACATGATCTTTCTGGCTTCTTGCTGATGTTAGCACGTTTCGTCCTACATCCCAAACATCTCTTTTTTTGGTGGGCTGCAATTCATGGGCAGAAATCCCAGTAAAACATTTTCCCCATAATACTGACAGAATTTCACAGGCTTGACTTTCTCCTTTAGATCTGGACTCTGTTTTCAGCATCGATGCTACGATTCAGCCACGTTTCAGGTTCGTACTCTAATCAGTGATTGACGGGTGATGTTATCTGGCAAGTCTAAAATCCTGGTATGTAGATGATCTGGACTGGATTTAATGAAACAAACTGAACACTGAGTGTAAATTATTATTTATGCGCTCATATCTATAATCATTAATATTTATGACATGATTATCAAATTCTACATGAATACATTTTTTGTTATTTTTCCGTTTTCTTTACATGCATGCATTTGAGAAGCAGTGTTTTCCAAGTATCTTGAGACTTGTAGAGATTATCTACAAAGTGAAAGGGAAAGAGGTGTTTCTTCTCTGACTGGCTCTAATTAGCGGCTGTGCACCGTGTTGAGTGTTGGTTTGTGACCAGCTCATATCAGGCATCTTGTGATGAAGAACAACACAGATTAGGAAATTGTTCATATGTGGGTGTGATTGGTTATCTCTGGTTTAAAACATTTTCATTGCTCCTGAACCAAACAAAGAAGAAAATCTTAATGAAATGAATGGATATCAAACCTCTGTAGCTCCTTTTCTGTGTGACATCACCTGAACTGGGAATCATTGTCCTCCAGGAGTTTTTGTCAGCCTGTTACGCAGAGGATAAGAGGCTGACAAAAACAGTGAAGATGTCCATGAAATGGACCAAGAGGTTAATATAATAATTTTAGGATCATTCTAAGTAGCCTGTTCAAAATGTTATAATAATCAATCTAAATATAAAACACCCACAAGTACAACTTGCTGTGAACTGATTCCAGATCACAAGACCAGAACGATGGACAAAGGAAAACAGTCTCCAGTATTTAGACTGAAAAAAAGGCGGCTGGCAGTTAACGTTGTAATTCAGTCCACAGTCTGGAGTGCAGGAGCGGTGGGAAATGCCCAGAAACACCAGAAAAACACAGCAAACAAACTTCAGAGCTGACCTCTGCACAGAGACCATGGAGCTAGAATATCCAGATTTAGTTTTTTCTTACTTCTTCTTTATGTTGGGACACAGTTTAAGGACGTCCTCCTTGCAAGCTGTCTTGAACTTGAAGGAGAAGCGGAAATCTTTGATTTGGATCTGTGGACATCGAGAAGAACAGCAGATGTTGGTCATCAGCCGATTCAGTTAACGCGTCATCATGACACTGAGGAGGGCAGAAGAACTGTAGCTGCATCTTCCTGCTGAGATGAATCACCATGGAAACACATAAGTCGCTCACCAGCTGGAAGTGTGTGACTCCCACTGCACACTTCTCATTCATCTCTTTCTGGTGTTTGTTCTGGACCAAACACTCCATCAGATCCCCGGTGTCGATCTGATTGTCAGCCACCTCCTGGCAGATGCAAAAACAGAAGAAATGCTTCTCAGTGATTCTGCTTCCTACAGATGCAATCTGCATTAAATCTAAAGTCCTGTCCAGGATCAATACTGGCACGCAGACCCCTCCATTATTCACGCCATATTTTTGTCATAAACACATGGAGCATTTACTAAATGGATATTATTTGTTATTTGATAACCTGATCATTACTGCTACTCCAGAACAACTTTTTATATGCAGTATTATGTTTTAATAAAAAATTAAAGAACGGCTTCTAAAACACCAAATATTATAAATAGAAATGTAAAGTTAGAGGCCCATGGTGACCCAGTGCTGTCAACTAAAAAACAATGAGTCTCACAGCTGCTTTTAAATAGTTTTGTTATTGTTTTGTTTTCATTTTCATAGCTAAATTAGTAAGAATTACATATTAACATATTATCATCACTATGGAAATATACAACAATGTGAAGATGGTGAATTAATGGAGGGTACAATTATGGTGAAACCAGGTGAAATGCTAGAAGAGACAATCTACACTTGTACATCTTCCAGTAATTTTAACAGTGTACTTACGTGGCAGTAGCCCTGAATCACGGGTTCACAAGCTCGCATCAGCAGCGCTTCAATCTGAATATCCTGAGAAGGAACACAGAACCGCCAAGTTTAAAGAAAATGTCCAGTTTAAGTGCAAAAATGGCCGAGTGGCTCCAAACCTGGATGTCAGGACAACTGAAGAGGGATTTTTTTTTTTTTTTGGTCATATCCCGAAGCCCAGTAAACAGTTAAAAACCCATTCTCACTCTACGATTAAAAAACTTCAGGTGACTTTTTATCAGGTCACAATTAAAGGTCAGAAACAGAATTAGAAGTTAGTTCATGTTTTCTCACTTCAAATCATTGACATTTCATTAAAGGCCCACTCCGATGAAAATATTTTTCATCTTGTTTACATGTTCATGTGGAATTTTTCCTGATGCTAGAGGACATATGAGAAAACTAAGCTCAAAATTACGTTTCAGAATATTTCAGCATTCAAATAACTGTAAACCAATGGCAGACCGTAAAAGGTAAGCTCAGGTAGACGGGCTTTCACACGTCACATAACCACGAAGCCACAAGCTCCTGCACCCTCAGATAATGAGGAGGAGCGAAGACAATGACGGACCAACATGTATGTGCTGCAGTGGTCGCAATGCTAAGTAGAAAGATACAGACATTAACTTTCATAATCTACCAAAACTTTGCTTTGAAAGAGCAATGAATCATGCTTCTTGGTCACAGTAATGTAAGTTTCACTAACTAGCAGCAGCAAAAAAAAAAAAAAAAAAAGGTCTTTACGAGCAAGTCAAGTGTGAAGCCGGATGCCTGGCTTTCAGTGACAGAGCATGTCCAAAAACGAACATTAGCAGACTGACTGGCCTGAAAGTCAAGACTTCACAAAAATAACATGATTACCATCCGGATGCATCCACTTGTGGACTAGCATATCCATGAAGCCCTTCGTCTTCCTCCTCCAGGCTGCGTTTGGCTAAAAGCTGAATGGCTGGACAGCTCCTATATTAACAGTCATTGTTGTTGTACCAGTCATATTGGGGTTTTTTTTTTTGGGGGGGGGGGGGGGGGGGGGGGGAGGATGCAAGAACTACTTGTGCTTTGCAGTAGCAGAGTCCTGGAAAATGGCACAGGTTTTGTGATTTTAGCTAAAAACTTCACTGAGAGCCTTTTACATAGCTTAAAAAAAAAAAAAAAAAAAAGGGAGCATCGGAATGGGCTTTTAAGTTTATCATTCAGAGGTTTAACTTCATTCAATTTTCAGTGGTGAAAAAATAATCTAAATTGACACTTGGGCCACGTTTACAACCCCCCCCCAAAAAAAGTTAAATCCATTTTAAAAGAGATGAAAAATTTCCACGTCAAACACCTAATTTCAAATTGATTAATTCCACTATAACGTAAACGTTCATTTTGCTCTAAGTTAATTCTGGTTGTTCTGCGCATGTTCAGTCGCGATGATTTGCATATTCCACACAGTCTTTTTCCTCCCATCTCTAGTA
The DNA here is from genome assembly GCF_933228915.1 of Telmatherina bonti. Taxonomy (NCBI): domain Eukaryota; kingdom Metazoa; phylum Chordata; class Actinopteri; order Atheriniformes; family Telmatherinidae; genus Telmatherina; species Telmatherina bonti. Next base: position 16,608,392 of record NC_136620.1, on the reverse strand, counting down.
CTCTATCCTCACTTCCTAATTCAGCTGCAGGAAAAACTGAAGTAGTATGCTCGTGTCGAGCCGGTGCATCAAAATTAAAATCAAATTCGAAGGGAAAATGGCTCTTTTTATGTGGTCTTCCTTGGAACGACCAAAAATAATATGAAGCAGGAAGTGATGGTTTTTTTTTTATTTTCAGTATACTTTATGTAGGTCACGTCCGTGAACTGTCCTATCAGAACCTTTCCTAACCCCCAGATCTAAAGTGCAACTAAGTAAAAGTGAATATGTTTTCCATGTAAACCTAAATTTAGATTTACTATTTCTGTTTAAACTCAAAGTGAATACTTTCATTCAGAATCATTTAATCCAGAACAATCAATTCAGAATTAAACAGCATCATGTAACCGTGGCCCTGGTGACACAGTCCATAAGAATTCCCATGATTCACCTCCGACTCCAGCTCTGTCAGGTTTCCCACCACGTCTCTGCAGTCAGACACCAGGACATCCAGATGGTCCTGCAGACACTCCAACTCCTGGCCAGTCTCTGTTTTCTCGCTGCACCACTTCCCCAGGTCGGTCATGCAGCGCCTCTGCAGCTCCGGGTCCAGCTTCACGTCCAGCGCCCTCTGGTGGAGGATCCTCTGTACCTCCACTTTACAGTCACGTGAGAGCTGTCAGGATAGGAGGTTTGGAAATCAGCTGACTGAGGAAAAAATTTCCAGGTAGCGTGGAGACAGGTGATTTTACCTGTCAGAGACTTGAGGAAAGAATTCCATTTTAAAAAAAAAAAAAAAAAAAAGGAACAAAACTGATTGAAATGTAACAGACTGACATGATAGCAATCTTCGCTTAAGATGCTGATGTTTCTTTCCTTGTATCTGATCTGAGCCGTTTGCCCCCATCTCTCTCATGTTTTACTGTCAAGCTGATGTATTTTGTTGACAAAATGCTTCACAGCTAGCAGCTGGTCAACCTTCTTTAACCCTCATAACTCCACGCATCGTTTAATATTTCAGCATGTTTAATATTAAAAGAGACGTGTAGATGCTCATCCTTTTTTATACCAGTAAACATTCATACATTTTTTTTTTTAAGGAAATCCTAAGTTGTCAGATTATGAAGCTAAAATGATGTAAAATTAATATATTACTGGCAGCACAAGTAAACCAAAACGACAAAACACAACCTGTTACCAACAGTACTTTCTAGAAATAACATCAATGAGCCTTTTTCATCTGCATATCATTCTCTCAAGTCTTGGCTTTTATGAGAAAGAATATTGGCAGTGCAATACACAATTTAAGTTATCCGATTGTTGCAAAACTTTAAAAGATTTATTATAGTTTCCGGGTGAAGATAGAAGTCTCTCAGCAATATAGCAGAAGTGGCTATTTTTTATGATAAAATGTGATAAATAATGGTTTCGTGGCTCACTCATAGTGTATTCACTGGTGGCGTCTAGTTGAGTTTTAAGGGTTAAAATGACTCAGTTGCTGACTGACAGTTAAATTTCCTCATTTTAAACAGACTTATTTGTGTTATGATGCTGTTCACCACAAAGAGGAATGATGCTGCACAACCTTTACATTTTCTCTCACGGTTTTTCCAGAGCAAAAACTGAAATCTGAAATGCATTTCTCACATTTGATCCAAATTAAACATTATTTGCATTTACGTTTCACTTTAAATGACAGAAATAAGACATTTTGATCCGAAAGCTTAATTTCTTAACGCTGATCGATCAGGACAACCACATTTTCCTTCATTGCAGCTTCTTGATTCTTCAGCAACTCACTTCAGAAAATTACAAACCAGCTCCCACATGCATTAGCCACACAAGAATTAATGGACAATCACTGCTCTTCCATACAACCAGAGATCATCATCATCATTGATCCGGTAACACGACATACTCACAGTCAGACCTGGTTTTCTGGTTCAGATGCCCGCTGCGAGCTACGAGAAGATTTACCGTTAGTGTTTGGACTTTTTTTTTTTTTAACCCAACTAGAAGTCCAGGGAGTTCAGGACACATTCAAATCAACTTTCAGTCGAGGAAAATAAAGAGCAATCGCAGCAGCGAGAACAGTGTGAGCAGATACAGTGTATGAACAGAGAGCAAAGGGAGGTGATCTGTGAAAAGCAATGAAGATATAAAATAAGTTTTGTAAACTACGTCTCCATAAACAACCACTTTAGTGACAAGTTGGCTCTCAGGAGGAGAAACAGACACAGAATGAACATTTTAACACAGCTGATGGTGGAAACTACTAATGTTTCACCACCGAGGGGAAGAGAGAAGAAGCCTAAAAAGTTTAAAGTTTAAGTTTAAAAAGGAGGGTTTGTGAACTTCTTGAGTGAAATTGGTCTGATGTGAACAAATGTGCACGTGTTAAAACAACTGAATTAGTTCTTTTGTAAATGTGACAAAAACCCAACAAAATAATGAATAATTAATGAATTGACAAAGAATAAGAGTCAGGGTTTTTCTTAAGTGTTATTTATCTGAGGCTGCAGAAATGTGCACGTATAGAAATATAAAAAAGAAGGGAAAAAAAAGGACGAGAGAACAAACCAACTGCATGTTTATGTGTTTATGTGAATTAATTTGAGATCAGGTGGGAAGTCTGAGACAACAGAAGAAGCTCACCCTGCGTCCCTGCTCCACAGAGCGATAGGCATGGCGGTACAGGCACGAGAAAATGGCGCCCGGCGGCATCATCTCACTGGTCTCGTTCCAGCCGTGAGTGTGGCAGAGTCGGGCTGCATCACCCTGACATTTCTTATAGAGGATGGGGTCCAACCTGGAGGACAACACGAGGAGAACTTTACTGAGAATCCTAAGCACTGTGGCAGGGCTCTTTGACTTCATCAAATATGACATTTGACCCCACATGTCAGTCGATGGTTGTCATCGACAGCAATGACAGTTTCTGATGCAATCCTAGGTTTGAAACTGACTGAAAATGAAACAGAGCTCATCTTACTTCCAGTCTCTGGCAATGAAGTACTGCAGCTCCAGCAGCCTGTGTTCACAGTCCACCACCATCTTCTCAGTGTACAGATGCTCCATCAGACATGACAGGATCCTAGACAAACACAGTATGAGCTCATTTCTGCTAACCATGCATTGAAAAACTCTCACCTTTAACACTAGTTCAGTTTTCTTTTTCTCTACAGAGATGCAGTCTTAAGAAGAATAAAATGTAGACACTGGTTATGGAGGGACCCGTCTACAAACCGCACAAAGTGGAAGAGCATCATGGCCGTCCGCCTGGTGAAAAGCATAATGGAAACTCACATGGGATCTCCACTGCGGATGTGTTTGCAGGCAGTTTGGATGACAGATTCGCAAGCTTCATTGAGTGCACGGTCTATCCGATAGTCTGCTCCGGGATCAGCTTCCTGAATCAGCACCTGAAGCTGAGGAAAGGAAAAAACAGAGATACAACATAAACACATGATAAACTAAAAGCTGCTTCTGGTGGAGGAAATGTGAGACATTTAGGAGGGATTTAACTGAGGCTGGTAGTTAGAGACCATGAAGAAAAGTCTCTGAAGGATCAGCTCCAACAAAACCTGCGATCAACCTAAACTCTGGCTGATGAACAATGTTTCTGTCTGATGAGACAAACTAAGAATGTTATTTAGTCCTAAAACGTCCTGAAAAGCCTTCAGTCGACTCAAAAAGGCCTCAGGAAGCAGACCAACCTCTCTACTTTTCACATCAGCATTTAAACTTTTCTTTCTGCTAAATCTTATAGTTACGTCTAGTGACCCTGATCCATCTCTTTAGCACAGCTGCTACAGGACAAGGCTGCTGGGGGATGTCCATAGACTGTATCTAAAGAGATGGACGTAGCCTCCGTGACGTCACCCGTAGGTTTCTGAAGAGCTGAATTGAAGCTCGGTGAGTGGTTCCTACCGTCGCCATGTTGGCACCGTCATGCGCGTCGTCTTGCCCGGAAAAAACAAATATGGGCAAAGAGATGGAGCTGGGGGGGAGGGGGGGGGCTGTGAGCGTCATGGTGGATGATTGACATCGAGCGAACTCCGAGCTTTCTGTAGCAAAGAGCTAACCCCGAGATAACGGAGCTACCCAGCTAACGGAGGTAAACAGGCTAAAGCTAAGTCACGTTGTTAACCGGCTAAAAACTGCAGTTGTTCGACATTCTTCTGACTTGAAGCCGGAGTTTGGTACCTGTCAATCAAAAGAACACGCCCCTAAATACGCCGAATTTTGACATTAAATTACTTTTTAACGGGCGAGTTAGAAAAAAATTCACTCCCCCCCACAGCTGTCATGAAGGTAAACCTGACCTATAAACCGAAACTGGATTTTTGAACCAGGCTGTAAACATGTTTATTTCTGCTGTGAAGTTGGCCTTTTTAACATGAGAGTCTAATGGGATTTGCTCTATTTTAGAGCCATCCCCTAGCGGATGAACAGGGAACTGCAGTTTTATGCACTTCGCATAGGCTTCACTTTTTACCGCCGGAGGTTGCTACTTGGGGATGTCCCATGATGCACCGTGCTCCTGTCTGCTCTCTTTGCTGTCCATGTAAAAATATCTGACGTTGTGGTCAACTTGTGTTTCTTTCCTCCTTCCTCAGACGGTATCCCTGGTCTTTGAATAATGCTGCTTGTTGACCCCTCTTTCATTTCCTCCCCAACTGGAACAGACAGATGGTCATCTGTCCTCGTTCTGATACCACTTTTCCTTCCTGGCTCTGGTTCTGATTGAAGTTTTCCTTGCTCTGTCTCCCCATGCAGACAGACGCTCCACATCGTCTAATGTGGATCATATAGGTGATTTTTTTAACTGGATTATAACTGGGATACACTGAAGTGTTATTTATTCCCAACTTACGGCTTTCTGGCAGTTGGGCTCCACAGCTTCCATGTCACCTCGTCCAACCCTCATCAGACAGTGCAGTGTCCGTCCTTTTCTGTGTAAGCCGGAGCAGTGAGTCTCTATCTCAGTGCGACAGTGCAGCACGATCTCCGGACTCAGGGAGAAATCCTCCATCAGCATCCGTCTGTAATCCATCATCTCACCCTGACACTCGCCACTGACCAAACGGCCTGAAACACACACATGCACGCACACACAGTTAACTCAGTTAACAAGCAGCTGTGGTGTCTTCCTTTTATAAAACTGAAAACAGACTGAAGTTCACCTCGATGCACGGCAGACTCCAGACACAGCAGTAGGTAGGACAGTCGAGCCTCTCGAGCTCGAGGCATGCTGGAGTCCACGCTGCAGCGGTACTTTCTCAGGTCTGACTTGCAGGCTTTAGCTAGCGAGTAGCTCACCTTGTAGTCCTGAGCAATCAGCTTCTGCCTGGTGGTCAGTGCTTCGCGGCACTGAGGATACAGAAAAGTCCGTATTAATCTTTTGCCAAGGAATTAAAATTTTATTGTAAAGTCAGTGATAAATTTTCTTAACTGTGAACAAAGCTCACCCTCTCAGACATTGCTTCCTCAAACTTGTGATTAAAGAGACATTTGTAAACACGGCCCTCTCCTGCCAGCGTCTGGAAAACAAAAAGATATCAGTCAAATATTTCACAACAATCAGATATCCTGTTATGTCTGGAGGAAGCTGAACTTCCAGTGTTATCTCACACTGCTCTAATAACCCGTAAAAAACCTGATGACATGATGAGCGAGGGAGCCTGCAGTGACTGACATCTTTATAAATGTTTAGAGTAGCAGCTGAAGTCCATGGAGTCAGATTTTTTCCAATTTAATCAAAGAAAACCTTCAAGTTACCAGAAGAAAATGAGATTACAGGAGAAAAATAACCCTGACATGTCAGAAACTTTCTGATCCTTCCCAGCATAGCCAGGTTAGTTTTTAAAGAAGTATTTTTTCAAATATAACTATAGTTTTATTATTTGTATACACTCCGTGGGTCTACATGTTAAACCGTAAAGCTGCTTTCACACATTCTGCAGTCCTGGATTGTTCTGGAGATGTTCTGGAGTGCGATCATACAACTACAGGACATCTACGCTTTTCAGTCCAGCCTTTCTGTGGAGGTTTTCATTGTGATGGTGGATGTCTGTCATTCCTCTTATCCTGTATGTTGCTTCCTGATTGTTCCTGGTTACTGAGGAGATGGAAGGAATCTCGTACGACGACAAATTTCCACCGTCTAAGTTTTACATCATCTGTTGCTCCTGCTGTGATCAGACTCTCCCATAAAAGATCTCAATGGAAAATTAACGAAACTCTGTGTAAACATTCTGAAATGATGGCCTGGCAAATTCATGATAAAGATACTCTTTAAAAAATCATTTAATTCCAGACAGATTTGATAACTTCTTTGTCATTATTTGCAAAAAATAACTGACCTGGCTGTTTCATAGATATGGGAGCATGGACAAAACTGTTGTAGGGAACATGTGGGACATGTTCCCCGCACTTTTTTCAGCCATTACAACCATTTAACTCACATGCAATATGTTTTTCTGAGCTGTCTTTAAACACATCGTGAATGTACAAATGCCCCGGTGGATCACGTTGGAGACATGCTGCGTAGCAGTGCTGCATGGTGTGTGTCAGAATTTTGGTTTAAGCTAGTTAGCACCAATGCTGACATTGTTGCCCATGTTGCATCCTTTACAAGTTTGTTCATACTGGGAATAAACCCAGTTCTCTTTCCTTTCTGTGCTGAATTTGTGCTCGCTATTCCTTTCCACAAATTTGTAAGAAACATTTTGTGCCACATTTTTTCAGAGGGGGGAAAAAAGCCCTCCCCCAGAGTTTCAAATATCCTGCATCAGTGAAGACAATATGATAACAATAATAACCATCAGTTCCTTCATAGAGTCTGATTTTTAAACACTAAACATCATCTAGTTCAATATGCTCACATTTTCACAGAAGCGCTCTCGATCGTCTCTGCAGGCGAAGTAAAGGTAGCGGTCGAGGTGGAAGTCATCTGAGGAGAGCTCTGCCACTCTCATGATAGCCTTCTTACATTCATCCTTGATATGGAGAGCGCCGGGCTGCTCCTCGGCCTCCCGGACAAGACCCTTCTCCAGACAGGCAATTACTTCACCCTGAGAGTGGATGTCCTGCACAGAGTCAGTTAAAATAAGTATCTGTTAAAACACAAAAGAGCTTCAGTTTAAGTTGATCCAGAACCAACACGGAGAATAAGACAACCAACTCCTTGCACTTACTCTGACGGTCTACACAGACCCAGCAGATAATTGAACAGGCATGCCTCTGGGCTGTGGGAGGACCATCAGGGACATGGGTCTTCTAACAATGCTGGCCTACATGTTCAATTTTTCAGCATTTGAAGAGGCAAAAATCAGGTTGTGAGCCATGACTGTCCACAAAGTATTTTCTAGCTAACAGAAATCAGCTGCCATGACAAATTTCTGCTAATGAAGCAGATTCTGCTCCAGCAGAGGAACCGTGTGCTCCAACTTCTAATCATGCCAACGTGATATCCTCAATAACTGTGTCTAACGGGCTTAAGAGGTTTAGTTTGGCTCAGCAGGAAGAAAAAAACGTTCAGTGATCAATTTATTCTGCTCTCCAACAAGCTGCTGCTAAACATGGCTGTTTTTCTAACCAAGTCATTGTTTAAATACAGTTTTCTTCTTTTACAATGTTTAAAGCTTCATAAGATCCACTACAACATCGGCTCCCAGTAAGAATGAAAAACACAAAAGCAAACCAATTAGACTTTTAGAAAACACTCATAAGTTTCCCCTTATCATCATTGCAGACCAGGAGTCGGCAATCATTCATTCAAATTTTAATACTTTTATGAAAAGTAAGAACTTTTCCCTCTAATCTGCATCACCAACACTCTCCTCAGGCTGCAGCAGTAAAAAGGTTCAGCCCTGCCTGGGCTGTATTTACACACAAAGCCAAAACTAAAACTAAACAGCTAAACAACACATTCACAAATTAAGCTGTCTGATTGTATTGTTCGTTTCAGGAACCACAGGTTGATGGAGCCTAACAACTTACATACCAATCAACTTTCAGGACTTCACTCCTGGTTTAAAGTGTGTAAACATGGGTCGGTTCACCAGAAAATACCAAAGCTCTGAGACCCCAGAACCAAACCAGTTTAGTCTGAAAACTCTCATGGATAATCGGTTGAGTAAGCCTGGAATCAGGATTTTAGCTGCACATATAACCACAATGAGAAATGCTGCTTTCAACGAGATACAGAAGACGCATTCAGCCCAGAAACTCTCGTTAAGAGATGATAAACAGCACCAGTCAAAAGTTCGCATATTTTTACATCTCATGTTCAGTGATGACTGTACTACAGGTAACTATCTCAATACTGTAAACATCTTTCTTCTTCTATGTTCATTGTAAGGCAATACTTTGAGCAAACAGTGCTGTATTAAACAAAGCTGGTACTGCAGTTTTAAAGCTCAGAGGGTTCTCTCATCACACACAGTTTGTCCATTCAGAGGCACCATTGCACAAATGGCACAGACATCACAGCTGATGTATGTGGACTCACAGCAGTAGATATAAATGGTTCATTCTAATAGAATAAAACACAACAGTTATTTTAGTACAGTGATCTTATTCCAGTCAAAACATAATTCCATTTATCAGGGATTTGTTTTTGACTTTGTTACACACTGCTCTTTTAAATGAAGGCAACATCCTCAGACTTTCTTCCAGAACTACAAGTTATTAGCAGAGGGACATGTAGACGGTCCAAATATCAACTAATGGACCCTTATTTGATATTCTGAAAGTTTACAAATTACAGGAAACTATGATTGCAGAAAGGCGAACACTGATGATGCTATATTCATGCAAGGTCACAGTGGTGGGGATCGTCTTTACCAGCAGTAGAGACTGATGGTCTGCTCAGCCACCAGTTGCATTCCCAACACCACTGTGCATTAAAACAAAACAGAAAGTATCTGATTTATGTTGGAGAAGCCTCACATGTACTCCACAGCAGTTGCATCTTCAATTACACCTGCAGGGGATTGCTGTCACAAGCTGACTGCGACTCAACTCACCTTCTCGCCGGTGCTGATGCTGCCGCAGCTCAGAGCGTTGATATCCTCACGACACTTGTCCATGAAGCCACAGATCAGCCGAAAGTTGCTGAAGATGATGCCGGTCATCTTGGTGATGTACTGGTTGCACTGGTAGTCGGTGATGTTGGTACGGTGATCCACCAGGCAGGACACCAGGTAGCCTTTTCCCAGCTCTTCTGCTGCACATTCCTTAATCTACAAGAGGAACATGGTGTGAGACCCTCCCATCCAGTTAAACTGGAGCTTTCAGTTTGTTGTCCATCTTCTACTTTAAAATACATTTAAGCTAACTTTACGCAACACTGTTCTCTGTTACATGTTTCCTTCTCATTATTTCACCCTATTATCTTCTGGGACGACCATTACTCACACTTGTTGACCAGTAAAGTGCACATAAAGCTGTTTCCAAGGAAACACTGATCGGATTAAACAACAGTCATTACAACAGAAAAATCAGAACAAGAAATCATTTTCATTTTTAACCGTAAAGTTTAAATGTTTTTAGCATCCTCAGTATTGAGCATATTATTCCAGCTGTTTATTTTTTTGACAGAATCTGATTGCCATCAGTGTTTGGTGGGAGATACGTAACTTCTAGGTCAATTCCACCAGCAATCTTAAGCACATCATGAACGAATGATAATTGCAATGTGATTATAAAACCATTAGTGATGCATTGTTTTGCATTGATGTACTGAACTTTCCAAGCAAGAAAACTAGGATTTGAATCCATAGAAACTGAAGTTCTTCCAAACACTAGTTTTTAACACGTTGGTCAGATTGCACGCCACAGACTATCCAGGGGTTGCACTTTGCCAATTTAGACTTCCACCATTTGCACTCCTCAACATTGTTTTTATTTCACAATTTTAAAGCAAAAGATTTTAAAATTTATCTTTTTTTCTGAATTGTCCATGCCCACATCATGATGTATCTAAAAAGTTACAACTTTTTCCGCATCCCACGTTTCTACCAGGATGACTGAACCTCTATTTGCAGGGTGTGACCATGCGAGATAAATAAATGTGAAAGGAAATCAGTTGTAATTTTCATTTACTTGGAACCAGTCACCAGATGTAAACACAGTTGAAAATATATGGGAGATAAAACGTGTTTCTGGATTAAAAAAAACCCTGAGAGATGTAATAAGAACACTTTTGTAGAGCACTGTAACAAAAAAACCGACAATGTCATCAAATAGATGTATGACGGTTTAAATTTGGGCCTGCAACATACTATCTGAAAGTAAGTATATAAGGATTTAATCCGGCACTTTGTTTCTTTAAAATAAGTGTCATTTTGTCATGGAGAAAATTAGCCAAACAGTCCTGCTTCCGACATTTTTTCTATTTAGATTTGATTATTTTTGTTATCTTTTTAGATCTGGTAATATTAGGTTAAAATGTAAAAACAGATGTAAGTAGGTGAAGACGCGCTGGAAAATAGTTGCAGCTCCAAACCAGGCCTCTGTAAACATACCAGTTTACAGAGGAACATCACAACTAACTGGGTGTTTGCTTGTGAAAGATGCTCTAACCTCAGAGATGGTGGTCTTGCAGACCTCCACGGCTACGGACTCAAACTTTGGGTCGGTGGTCAGGTTCAGTTTGTAGTTCCAAAGCAGCTGAAGTCGAAACAGGATACAGACAATGTTAATTACAGTCTGATTACATGTGATGAGAAACAGCTGATTTACCATTGTGACCATTTATTAATGTTGATTTTACAGCAGTTTTGTTAGCACAGTGTCTTCTGTGTCCCGCTGACCTTTCACATGCTGGAGCTCTACAACCATCAACAAGACATTCAAACATTAAAAAAGAGAAAATGAACTAGACAGACCATGTGACTGTCCTGTTCAGTTCTGCTGACACAGATTTAACCAGCATGTTAAATGGCACAACTCAACTATTTTACTTGCTAGACACACAAAGCTTTAATCTCTTCTTCACAAAAAGGGCTGGGCGATACGGCCTAGAACTGATATTCCGATATTTTTCTGGCTTTATCCCAATGCACGACATATTTCAGTGTTTCGAAATCACTAAAGCAGGAATTGTTGAATTCAACATGATCAGGAATAAAAATAACATCTGTAAGATTTACGTAAACTGATAAATTTCACTTCAAAATTTTTTTTTCCCTTCAACAAATTTCTTATTTTATGGACGTTTTATTATATTAGGGGGGCACTCGAACCCCCCAACAGCAGCTCCTGCCACCCCTAGAAGATCAGGTTTGTTTGTTTTAATTTGCATAATTACTCAACAGCTTATATAGTTTCTCATTAAATAACTTTATAGTCACTTATTTAATTTCTTAATGCTCTTAAGCTAGCCAGCTAGCTAGCGTGTTCACCACGAGTATTGTGAATAGGTGGGGGGAGTGAACTGTGAGCTGTCAGCTGTGTGGGAGAGAAAAAGAAAAATCACATGTAGAGGGTCACGATGCTGCTCTAACAGTTTGCACTCGATGCATTACTGTATCAGAGTAAATTCACCTGGAACACAGCTGAAAATGTAAAGAAAGCCACATTGCTTTCAGTGAAATCCAGAGGATCGCAGTCCAACTCAGCTAGGAATTAGTTAAGTATTCCTAGGAAACGGTAATGTAGTTCTGGGAATTATTAAAGCAATCCTTGGAAATAGTAAAGTGAGATTTGATTTATAACTTAGTGATTCTTTGTTTGCTTCTCTTTAGCTACGAGCTCGCAGGTGGAGAAATTAGCAGAGGTTTTAAAATGGCTAGTGCTGTTTACATGTTTTTGTTACATTGCTATGTACTCGTTTGGGGTCTGAACATGTTTGGCCTGCATGCCAATTCCCAGAAGAGCCTTTCAGAGTTTCTCCCCGTCATTTTGGTCTGATCTGTTTTAGGACTGCAGTTTCCTAATGTGTACATCTTTCTTCTGAACTGCACAGTCAATAAGAGGTTAAAACATAGCATAATCAGGTGCATGCTGGGAAATAAGAAGTAAAACTTACATGGTTGCATTCAGTAGCAATTTCAGTTTCCTGTAAAAGAAAGAGAGGAAAGGTTAAATATTAGCCTTTATTCTAAACTAAACAGAATTCCAAAAAAGGTTATAAAGGTGGAGAACTGGGACTGACCAAATTATCTAGAGCCAATTAACACGACTGATCTTTTTCATCTATGGAAAATATTTTTGATTATTTGGAAAGCACATAAAAGCTATCTGCTTTTATGTGCTGCAAACCAAGAGCAGATCTACCAAACAGAGGTGATACAGATATTTTGAGATTTTTTTTTTTTACTATATGTAAAATATGGAGGCAGAGCCTATCTGGACAAACACAGTCATGCGTGTTGGGGATGGATCTTACAATATGACAAATAAGCAACCGAAAAAAACAGCTCAGTATAAATTTTCCTGCTACTTGGATTTTCTAAAATTATATATTTAAAATGCAACTATATCAAAGATGACATGTTTTAACATCTGAGAAAGGCACGTCTAGTTTTCATTTTGAGCGTAGAAAATAATGGTGTCAAGAAAAAAAACATAATTTAATGTTAAAGGGCATCAGAGGGCTGCATATATCATGTTTTTCCAGTAATTTCACTCGTTATGTTGTTTACTTACAGCAGACACCTATGAGCCTAAATCTAAAGATTCATTCGTCAGTACAGATGGTAGCCAGAGGTTTGATGCTTTGTTACATGTTTTTGTATGCAGCTGCGCAAGGAGTTCCCTATTTATCCTGTAGAAACTGCCCTAAAATAAAAACTAACAACCAGAACAATATTTTATTTATTTTAGCTGGCATCACATTGTTAGAAGTTGATGAGGTCATCACGTTAGGCTATGTGCAGTGCACAGCAGTACAATTGTCACACAGTAGTGCCAAAAATCCACAGGAGAATACAAGGCCTGAAATTCCCTGCAGGAAGCACACATGATATAATGGATTCCTGTAAACATTGCTTTCATAATGCAGGAAGTCCTGCATAATATCACAGTAGTCTGTAATAATGTGGAGTAACGGTTTACATCAGAGCTATAAAACTAAAAAGGAAGTCTTCCGCTACAGATTTAATGAGCTCTTTTCTTGTCTCTCTCCCTGCTTGTAGTTCCCTCTGCTGTCACAGCATCACAGCTACTGGTGAACCAAATGCTACCACTGGATTTTTGACCAGTAAGACAAACCTACTCATATGTGAATCGAACTTTGCATCATTTGGAGAGGAAAAACACCAGAAGGAAAGATCAGAGCTAATAGTGGTGGTGTAAGTGATGCTGGTAATAGCACAAATCCTCCAGGTCCTCAGGTAGCGCCACCGCTAACTGGCCCAGAATATATTGGCCGATACAGGCTGATTCAGAGGCACGCTCGTGGTGTTGACAGAAAGTAAACAAGCTTTATAAAACTTTATAGCTTTAAAAGGAAAAAAATAAATAAACTACTAAGCCAGAAAAATAAATGTCTTTCAATGTCTCTCTGCGTATACATTCCCTCCTCACCCAAGTTCAGAGATGAATAACACTATATACATAAAGAAATTTTAAAAATGTGATTATATGTGATTGCTATAAATATATGATCCAAAAAGAATACTGGATCCTTTTTAAGCTGTAATACGATGGTAGTTTAGCTGTGCAGGTTCCTGTGATGGACATGATGTTCTCTACTAACAATGGAGGAGGAGAAATCCACTGGCTGCTCCTTGCTGGACCACAAACTTTTCCATGTTCAGCTTCCTGGGGGAGTTTTTTTTTTTAAATGCAACATGATGCAAAATTTGTCTGACTTTCCGATGGTTGACGCGTTTTCCGGCGTGCCTTCTGTCCGCTGATGGAAGTGTGGTCATCTGTCTGAACTTACACAGCAACAGAGAGGAGCTCTGACATGCCGCCAGCGTCTTGATCATAACCCAATATCAAAGTGAAAATCTTGTCATTAAAATGTATAAAAATGAGCTGTTGAGCATGACACTGTAAAAACTGGGGAGCACCTAAAGTTTTTGCTGGTTAGCACACCAGTGCAACCAATGCAAAACAGTCTGTAGCCCTGCTATAATCCTTTATCTTATCAGATCATGCCTTAGTTAGGCACATATGGGCAATTATGTAATTTGATTGTATTTTAATTCTGAGATTAATTATAGAATTTTAACTGAGCATAATGAGTTGTTGGTGCATTACTAACCATTCATGAAAGCGTAGCTCTGAGTTTGTTAGCTTTTTTTCACGCTGCACTTCTCAAACAAAATTAGACACATGTTCCACTCTCGATCAGAAGCAACGCTGCACAAAGGAAATAAGACAAGTCCCACACTGATAAAAAAAAAACTTGTTCATCTATTGACTAATGCAGAACTATGGTTTCTATTAGATAACAGCTAAATACAGTACTGCATCAGACACTGGCAGTCTTCGGTTCATCAGAATTCTATCAGAACTTTTACCAAATTCTTCCACATTTAACCATTTGTCCTTTCCAGAACCACCCATTGTCCCACACACACGCACACACACACACGCACGTACGCACACATTTTGGTTACGTTTACCCTTGAGTGTGTCTGCTGAATTCACAATGCAATTAGTTTTTAAGTCCACTTTCTGTATTTGGTCCACCTGAAGTAAGGCCTCCATCTGAAAGCAAACTGAGTCCACAAAAAGATGAGTGTGAGTGCGCCCTTAAACTACCAGTAGTTTGTTTACATTCAGACCCGGCCACAACAACTTCAACCCAGTATTTACTGCTTGGTTTGGTAGCTCCATTCCCTGTGTTGCTCATTAACAACTGTATTAAACTTAATATAACAAAGAAAGTGAAGCACTAACTGGTTTCCTGCAGACAAAAGGCCCACAGCTAAGTGTGGTCTTCAGAGCCTCCTCCCTCTGAACTCAGAATCTCCACCACGTATACAAAACCACAGCCACCAACAGCAGTGACAGCCGGCAGGCCAGGCAAACACAAGAATGCAACAAGTCTAAAAGCAGCTCTTAATATCACCCTTGAACAAGGCAGCAGAGAGGCGGCTGATTTACTGAAGGAGGACGGATTTCATGCTTCTTGCAGAAGAAACTCACAAAACTACTCCTGCCACCTCACAGCAGCATCAACCTGATATTAGGGACTGGAGTTTGTTTATATGTATAATGGGCTTGGTGGGTCAGTGGGTGTGAGGGGCCTTTTTTGTGTGCTCTGTATGAGTTTGTGAGAGATAATGAATGACTAGACGTGTATCTTTAATTTGTTTAGGTTATATGCTTGGATAAGTCAAAGCTTTTTTTTTTTTTTTTAATGTTGAAATTATTTTAATTTGATATTTTTTCACTGTTACATGGAGCATTTGGTACAAAACGCATCATATAAAACATTTTAATTAAGTTTTTTTCACTAAACTAAGATTGTTAGGAAAAATTAAACTATCAACAAGTTTCTCTTTAAATTATATCTCAGAGCCGCTGAGTCAAGAGTGACAATCATGTATTTGTTAACACGCTTACAGTTGTTTTTTTCCAAACATTATGGTGACTTACATTTGTCTTAAATATTATGTGTCATCGATATATGTCAAACTCATCTTAGCTCAGGTTCCACATTCAATTGGCTCTCCAGTGGGTTTGACCAGGGAAAAAAAAGGCACAACTCTTTAATCTTTACACAATGAAAACTCCACATCTTTCTCTGTTTTTCAGTAAAGTACCTTAATAATACCCAACTCAATACCCAATACCCAATTCATCCTGCGGGCTCAAGTTTGGCCCCTGGGCTGTATGTCTGACCCCTGGTCTAAACCAATCTTTAACTTGATTTTAACATGAAAACCTATTTCTGACCCTCAAAGATTCATCTATATCTGTTAGACTAATGAAACCAGTAGAGTGGGTTTCCAGTTTCTGGATACATTAAAAGCCAACAGCACACACACTGATGAAGAATTACTCAGATCTGATTTAATGGTCCAGGATCATACATCCACACACAACAAACAAAGGCAGGGAGCAAAGAAAGTGTAGCGGCCCCACCCTGAACAAGCACATGGTTCCATCCATGTTGCATAATCTGTTTTCTCCATGTGAACAACTGAAGAGTTTATCACAGCTGGTCAATTACATTCTGTTGTTTAGCAGGCTTGTTAAACTTACTGATTTTAGGATGTGTTCTTACTGCTTGTCTTGATAGAAAAATAATACATAGGTTTAAAAAAAAAATCACCTGATATAACTGTCAACATAAATTAAGCAGCGCCCAACATATAAACACCTGACAAAACAAAGATTCCAATATAAATATGCATGTTCGAGTCAAATTTTGACCTTAAAATGACCATTTACTGGTTTCCAATCTAAATAAGTCTACCAGCGGCCAGAATCAGGTTGAGGTGAATCAGAACCTGAAATTATTTAAAATAACATACAATGGTTTGCTTCATTATCAAACTTGGAACTGTGAGCTTTAAGGCCATACTTATAAAGTCCAAGAGGGTAAAAACATTGATAATTTACACTTGCTTGGCATTATGTTGATGCAACGTCAACACTTTATCAAGGACTAAAGGGCACCCAGTTTATATAAACACATTTCATGTCTCTGTCTTTTTGGCATTGTTTAGGCTAAAACTACTCCATATTTAAATGTAGTAGTACTTATCATTTTTATACTCTTCAAGGTTGTACTACAGGCTCACTGGTCTACATTGTCTTCAATCCATCTGAAGAACTTATACATGACTTCTACCATCCAAAAGAAGTCTTCAGAATGGACATAAGCAGACAAAAAGCACAATCCATGACCATCTGAGCTGCTATAAGCTTCTGCTGCTGACAAGCTGCCAGTGAGCTTCAGCAATAGAGGTAGCAGTCAGCTGCCAAACATCTAACAGCCACAGACTAAGGGTGATGTCTCAAGAAAGACTTGAATGCACCTGAAGGTCCCCAAACAGTAATGGTCATAAATGAGTTGCTGAGAAGACTGTGGAGGTAAATAAACCTATTTCTGGTTATCAACTTAAATCTAGGGAAACCAAAGTGCAGACCAATCAATTTGGGCCTGTTGCACAAACAAAATTAGTGGCGAGTAGTAGGATTAGTTTTAGGAGGAAATATTATCATCATCTGCGCTGGCAGCTAGTGGGATTAGTTGTATTAATGCTGCATTTAAAAATATGGTAGTGCTGATGTGGATCATCATATTGTACCACACATACCATGCTGCATTTACTTGCACTTGGGCATATGAGCCTTATCCAAATAAAAGGCCAGATAACATTGAATATCTGTTCAAAAAAATTTGATTGTGTACACTTGGCCTGGCCCCTGTGGTGGTGTTGTCAGATCACAAAAGTTCAGAAGGCCATTTCCTTTGCCCCACCGTTAAACTAACACTATTTAACAGGTTATCGTTTAGTGGTTTGGCTATAACACATGATAATACTATCAAGTTTAGCCCATTGCTTCTTACGAACATCAACACCCCACAACTAAACGTACGCGTGAGGTTTGCCAGTGTTGTAACAGAACATTCGTTCTTTACATTTTACGTTGTAAAACTATGTAAGCAATACATTAACTTTTTTTTAAAAATCTATCCCTTTTACCATTTTATCGTTAATTTTCAACGTCTAAAGCATGATGAGACAAGAAAACATTCAGGTTAAAGGGAAAATATCCAATGGTGACATCGTTTCATGCCATATGATGGCTTGCAAGAGTTCTCATGTTGAAAGTGGTCTCATGTTGGAAATTGCTGTATGTCAAACTCAAGGCCGGATTATCCAATGGGCATTATGGGCACAGGCCCAGGGGCCCATGTCCACTTGGGGCCCACGTAGGGCATACACCAGCAGTCTGGACATGAAACAAGATGTACATAAAAGCCAGATAGTTAAACCACAGTGTCTGGTGTATTGCTACTGATACCATTAGCTGAGAGATGTTAGCAATGTCGTTTCACAGTGTATCATTGGCAAGTTTTACAATGTTGGGGTGGGGAAGGGGGCCCCTGGGATACTCTGGGCCCAGGGGCCTGTGCACTTTAAATCCGGCCCTGGTTAAGCTGCATTTTGGCATGACGTTCTCGTCATATGCTAACAAGCAGCTAAGTGTGCCAGCTAACGCTGCTTCTAGAGGCACACCCTGCTCTACAACTCAAACAACCAGTACACAATCTTATTCACCTCCTTCTTGTCCTGAAGACACTCTAGTACCGCCAGGTTGTTGTTCCAGGAATGTTTAGGGCAAAGCCGGGTCAGGTCCTCCCTACACACCGCCTCCTCAGCCAACTTCCAGCCGGTAGAGCGCCTCCGAGTCAGCGAGGCCCCAGCGCCTTGGTTCCTCTCAGCGGCTGCTGGGTTCCCTGCAGCGGGTCCCAGACCTCCCGGTGGATTCTGTAGGTTGTCTGCATTGGCAGCAAGTCTAACGATGCCGTTGTTTTGTCCTCGAATTGGATGTACAGACGATATGATGCACATCAAAAGCAGGAGCAGAGGAACACGTATACAGTCCGCCATCTTCACAGAGCCACTCAGCCTGCTGCTGCGTTCAGGAGTTTCCGGAAATGTGGGAACTATGAGGAAGGTTGGGACGTCTTGGATTTTTTTTTTTTTTTTTTTTTTTTTTGATCCGGTGGGGGGTGTGGAGAGGTCAGGAAAGAGGGGTCAACAATCAGCCGAACTCGAGCCAGGGATACCTGGAGATGGATGAATAGAAAGAGATGGATAAGGGTCACCAAGCCAGATCTAACTATAAGATTTATCAGAAATTAAAGTTTAAAGACTGACTTTAAAGGTAGAGAGTGTCTGCTTTGTGAAGCCAAACTGGGTGCTGGTTCCAGGGGTCTGATCACAGACCGGCAGCAACAGAACATACTGATGGCTAAAGCATCCATAACTATGACAGTTATAGAAAAGGAAGATTTTATAAGAGACAGCGCCAGAGAGGGGATCTGATAACCATAGTTTCTCTCTGTCATTTTACTTTCAGAACATCTAAGAACCACATATAACCTGCAGTCTGAGAACGGAGAGCACTTTTGGGCAAATCTGGACCTCTGGATGAAGTGGAGCATCTGTTTACATCTTGGATGAAACAACAACCTGGACCTGAATCTTCAGCGACCAAGAAGGTGGACGTAGACTTCAGGAGCGATTCAGAGGAGAAAGTGAGTTGCTACCGGTACCTGGAAGTTCATGGTGCCCAGGACCTGTCATGGACTACACACATCACCACCCTGGTGAAGAAGACAAAGCAGCACTTGTGTCAGCACTGAAGGTTGAGCAAATCCAAGATCTTCACTGCGCTGCTAAAGTCCTACAACTCTGCCACAGAGAGGTCTGTGCTGTCAGGGAGCATCACTGCCCGGTACGGTTACTGCAGCTCCCGGGACAGAAAGCCCTGCAGGGTGATCTGGTGTGCAACACAAGGACAGTACTGCCTTGTCCCCTGGACATTCACACCAGGCAGTGTAAGTTTAAGGCAAAGTGGGTCATAAAAGTCATCCATCACCCCAACCATAGACTGTTGGAGCAGTTTCTGTCTGGCAAGTGACTCTGCTCCATCATGGTCTGGACTGAGAGGCTGAAAAGGAGATTCTTCCCCCAAACTTTCGACTGTTTGTGTATAATTCCTTTATTTGTTTATGTAACCCTTACATGATTTTTTTATTTTTTTATTTTTATTTTTTTATGTATAATGTCTAATGTATTCTCACATTTTTTTGTATCATGTTTTATCCTGTCAAGCACTGTGTCATGTATATTTGTACAGATCCTGGAGTAGTCGTAAGTTTTATTTCACTATGTCTGTACTTGTACATTCTATGCATGTGACAAATAAAACCTCTTATTTTTCAAGGTGATTTAAAAAGAAAATAATTTATTTTATTTTTGTTTGATTCGAACAAAAATTAAAAACAAAAAATGAACAATTCACAGAAAATCAAAGCTTTCAAAGTTTGAAGAGGGTTTAAGTAAAATATTTATCTAGCCAAAAAAAATTCTGTTAATGATTTTAAATATGATTTATTGATAGCATATTGCCACTTTCACAGCATTTCATCAGGATATTTATGCACATGACAAACCATAACATAGAATATCTCCTCATAAAGAAAAAATCGAAATACAAAAAAAACCCCATTATTTTGCAAAAGCTTCATTAAATTTTTGTACATTTTAGTTTCATTATTTTTTAAATAATTTAAGTCTACTTGTGGCTTAACACGTTCATGTTTCAGTGCAGTTGTCCCATATTTGAACCTTTGATAAAGATATCAGAGTTTAGTGTTTGTTCTTACAGCTGTGTTTTTTCCAAAATACGTTCATCTAATCAATTTACTTTAAATGGAAAAACTTTGGATCTTGTTCATCATTCAGTTCAATATTCTAATTAAAATTGATCCAGACTTCAAATTTTCAGTATTTTAAGTATGAGTTTGTTGGTTTTGTATGGGAGGATTTAGTGATTATTCTCATGTGTTCCCCTCACTGACACAATAAATCCTGTATGGTTGTATGAAGGAACTGTACAAATTATGCACTGATGACTGATTTAAAATGTCTTTGATTTGGTAAAAAAAAACAAAAAACAAAAAACAATGACATTTATTTTGATATTTTTAATTTAATATAGTTTGTTTTTCAAGGTCCGTTTTCATCTATTATTTCAAAGACTTTTATTTCATTGTCTATATTAAGCCTATTTATCTTTTTTTATTTTATTTTATTGATGTTCCCAAATGTTATAAACTTTATTTTAAGTTTAACATAGATTTATTAATGTCAAACTAACTCTTCTTCAACTTTGTTCAATTTTTCACTGAACACTTTAAACCCCCCCCCCCCCCCCCCCCCCCCCAAAGTACAGAGCAAAACATCAAACCATTTTTTTTTCTCTTTTTAATCATTAAACCATTTAATCGGTCTGGAGGAACTTCAGTGTGAAAACAATCCCAGACAGACCTACAAACAGAACCATCATCCATCAACAGCTGACGTTTCTACACAATCACTCGTTCACTAGTAGAAAACAAATCAAACACCAACCTGGTCGACTTTCAGACGCTTCTCTGGATTTAGGAGGCACCTGGATGGACCGCCTCACCGTGGACTCTCAGACTTACATTTTGTTGGCGTGGAATACATACAACTTGCTTATTGTTGTGCTTGGGGTCATTTTGTTGTCAAAACATTTCCCCCTCAACATAAAAAAAAAAAGAGAAGACACACAAAAACTCAAGAAACGTTTTTTTCAGTGCTAAAATTCTTCTGATTTGTGTTTTTAGCTTAGTGGTCATAGCCGAATACAACCTGATAACATGTCAGCAGTAAACATGTAAACATCCATGTTTACCACCTTCGCTGTCAGCATTTTGATTTGGCGTTTCAGCAGGAAAAAGTTCTGCTGACACTGATTTTTGTCAAACATGTTGACAGCATAGCTTACATTTATAAACAGTTTTATTACAGCTGTATTACAAATGCCTCTCCCTGAGCCGTCACCTTATCGTGGTGGAGGGGTTTGTGCGTCCCGAAGATCCTAGCAGCTATGTTGTCGGGGGCTTTATGCCCCTGGTAGGGTCACCCATGGCAAACAGGTGTCTAGGGGAGGGACCAGACCAAGCACGGCTCATAGACCCCTATGATGACGACCAACCTGGGCATGAATGTTCCCTTGCCCGGACGCGGGTTACCGGGACCCCCCTCTGGAGCCAGGCCTGGAGGCGGGGTACGAGAGCGAGCGTCTGGTGGCCGGGCCTTCGCCCATGGGGCCCGGTCGGGCTCAGCCCGAAAGGGTTACATGGGCCCCGCCTCCCGTGGGCTCACCATCTGCGGGAGGAGCCGTAGGGGTCGGGTGCAATGTGAGCTGGGCGGCAGCAAGGGGCGGGGACCCTGGCGGTCCGATCCCCGGCTGCAGAAGCTGGCTCTAGGGACATGGAACGTCACCTCTCTGGTGGGGAAGGAGCCTGAGCTGGTGCGCGAGGTTGAGCGGTTCCGACTAGATATAGTTGGACTCACCTCGACGCATGGCTTGGGCTCTGGAACCAGTACCCTCGAGAGGGGCTGGACCTTCTTCCACTCTGGAGTTGCTCATGGTGAGAGGCGCCGAGCTGGTGTGGGCATTCTCATCAGCCCCCAGCTTGGTGCCTGCACGTTGGGGTTTACCCCGGTGGATGAAAGGGTAGTTTCCCTCCGCCTCCGGGTGGGGGGACGGGTCCTGACTGTTGTCTGTGCTTATGCGCCGAACAGCAGTTCAGAGTACCCACCCTTTCTGGGGTCCTTGGAGGGAGTGCTGGAGGGTGCTCCTTCTGGGGACTCCATTGTTCTGCTGGGGGACTTCAATGCTCACGTGGGCAATGACAGTGAGACCTGGAGGGGAGTGATTGGGAGGCATGGTCCCCCCCCTCTGAACCCAAATGGTGCTTTGGTTGTTGGACTTCTGTGCTCGTCATGGATTGTCTATAACGAACACCATGTTCCAGCATAAGAGTGTCCATATGTACACCTGGCATCAGGATTCCCTGGGCCGCAGTTCAATGATCGACTTTGTAGTCGTATCGTCGGACCTGCGGCCACATGCCTCGGACACTCGGGTGAAGAGGGGGGCGGAGCTGTCAACTGATCACCACCTGGTGGTGAGTTGGCTCAGATGGTGGGGGAGGAAGCCGGTCAGAGCTGGCAGGCCCAAACGTGTTGTGAGGGTCTGCTGGGAACGTCTGGCTGAGTCCCCTGTCAGAGCGAGCTTCAACTCCCACCTTCAGCAGAGCTTCAAACATGTCCCGGGTGAGGCGGGGGACATTGAGTCCGAATGGGCTGTGTTCCGTGCCTCTATTGCTGAGGCGGCCAGCCGGAGCTGTGGCTGCAAGGTCGTTGGTGCCTGTCGTGGCGGTAATCCCAGGACTCGTTGGTGGACACCAGCAGTGAGGGATGCCGTCAAGCTGAAGAAGGAGTCCTATCAGGCCTTCTTGGCCTGTGGGACTCTGGAGGCAGCTGATGGGTACCGGCGGGCTAAGCGGCATGCGGCTTCGGCCGTTGCCGAGGCAAAAACTCGGGCATGGGAGGAGTTCGGCGAGGCCATGGAGAAAGACTTCCGGACGGCTTCGAGGAGATTCTGGTCCACCATCCGGCGGCTCAGGGGGGGGAAGCAGTGCTCCATCAATACTGTGTACAGTGGAGATGGGGTGCTGCTGACCTCAACTCGGGACGTTGTGGGTCGGTGGAGGGAATACTTCGAAGACCTCCTCAATCCTACCAACACGTCTTCCCATGAGGGAGCAGAGCTGGGGGACTCAGGGGTGGACTCTCCTATCTCTGGGGCTGAAGTCGCTGAGGTGGTCAAAAAGCTCCTTGGCGGCAAGGCCCCGGGGGTGGATGAGATCCGCCCGGAGTTCCTTAAGGCTCTGGATGCTGTGGGGCTGTCCTGGCTGACACGCCTCTGCAGCATCGCGTGGACATCGGGGGCAGTACCGCTGGATTGGCAGACTGGGGTGGTGGTCCCCCTTTTTAAGAAGGGGGACCGGAGGGTGTGTTCCAATTACAGGGGAATCACACTCCTCAGCCTCCCTGGTAAGGTCTATTCAGGGGTCCTGGAGAAGGAGGGTCCGCCAGATAGTCGAATCCCGGATTGATGAGGAGCAGTGTGGTTTTTGTCCTGGTCGCGGAACAGTGGACCAGCTCTATACCCTCTCTGGGGTCCTGGGAGTTTGCCCAACCAGTCTACATGTGCTTTGTGGACCTGGAGAAGGCATTCGACCGTGTCCCCCGGGGGCTCCTGTGGGGGGTACTCCGGGAGTATGGGGTACCGGACCCCCTTGTACGAGCTGTCCGGTCCCTGTACGACAGGTGTCAGAGCTTGGTCCGCATTGCCGGTAGTAAGTCCGATTCGTTTCCGGTGAGGGTTGGACTCCGCCAAGGCTGCCCTTTATCACCGATTCTGTTCATAACTTATATGGACAGAATTTCTAGGCGCAGCCGAGGGGTTGAGGGGATCCGACTTGGTGGCCTCAGGATTGGGTCCCTGCTTTTTGCGGATGACGTGGTCCTGTTGGCTTCATCTGGTCGTGATCTCCAGCTCTCGCTTGAGCGATTCGCGGCCGAGTGTGAAGCGGCTGGGATGAGAATCAGCACCTCAAAATCTGAGACCATGGTCCTCAGCCGGAATAGGGTGGATTGCCCTCTCCGGGTCGGGAGTCAGGTCCTGCCTCAAGTGGAGGAGTTTAAATATCTCGGGGTCTTGTTCACGAGTGAGGGAAGGATGGAGCGTGAGATCGACAGACGGATCGGTGCGGCGTCTGCAGTAATGCGGGCTCTGCGCCGGTCTGTCCTGGTGAAGAAGGAGCTGAGCCAGAAGGCGAAGCTCTCGATTTATCAGTCGATCTACGTTCCTACCCTCACCTATGGTCATGAGCTGTGGGTCGTGACCGAAAGAACGAGATCTCGTATACAGGCGGCTGAAATGAGTTTCCTCCGCAGGGTGGCCGGGCTCTCCCTTAGAGATAGGGTGAGGAGCTCAGTCATCCGGGAGGGGCTCAGAGTAGAGCCGCTGCTCCTTCGCATCGAGAGGAACCAGTTGAGGTGGCTCGGGCATCTGGTCAGGATGCCTCCTGGACGCCTCCCTGGTGAGGTGTTCCAGGCACGTCCCTCTGGGAGGAGACCCCGGGGAAGACCCAGGACACGCTGGAGGGATTACATCTCTCGGCTGGCCTGGGAACGCCTCGGGATCCCCCCGCAGAGTTGGCAAATGTGGCTGGGAAGAGGGAAGTCTGGGCTTCCCTGCTTAGGCTGCTGCCCCCGCGACCCGACCCCGGATAAGCGGCAGAAGATGGATGGATGGATGGATGGTATTACAAATGCTGAATTAAAAACCAAAACAATGGAGTCAAAAACTCATTTACACACAGACGTTCCATCACTTGTTTACTCTTCATTGCCAGCATCATAAAAAGGGGAAATCAGACACCAGACCATCAGAATATATGAATTAAAAATAACATTTTTATTACCTTTGAAGTTGTACACAAACATTAAGAAATATACATATGTACAGCTTTCTTTAAAAAAAAAAGAAATAAAGTAACATTTACACAGATTACTTTGGCACTTAATGTTGCTGTTGGAGTGGAGACATATCTGCAGTAAAGTGATGGTTTGGTTTCAGTAGTTTACAGAGGATGGCTGCTCGGAAGAGTTTAAATTAGCTCAGAGATGAACATCTGACCTTTCTGGTTCCCAATCATTATATTCACTCGTCACGTTCAATTGATGAGCTCAACTTTAAGAGGAGGCTAAAATCTGCACCCTGTGGTTCTAAGTTTCATGTCAAGTCAGATTTTCCCTCAATTTTAAGCCTCTCATCATTTGTATTAAAAGAATAAGAAGTGTGAAGATGTTGCAACCAAACTAAAATCTTAAAACCTCTTTGCACTTCCATAACTTCCGTCCAACAATGTCGAACCAAAAGAACTGACAAGCAGCAGACTGAACGATTGATTAGATGACAAAGTTTGGGTCATAACGTTCAATAAATATGAGCTAAATCTGCATGATCTGAACACCATGACCATCACATTATCTGACCGTCACACAGAAACAACGTGACGTGCAGTCGATGTGAATGTATGAAACCGGAACAAAGTGTCGTTCACTCCCAGTAATCTGTGTTTTCTGTGTAAACGTTTAGCAGCATGTCATTTTCCACACTTTGGCCAGTTGTCCTCATTCACTCCCACCTGTAGAGCTTCAGCATCTTCTCCGTCAGAGAGACCAGGAAGTGCTCCCCGTTCACTGAGAAGGGCTTGATGTCCAACACCGGTAGGTCGGCCGGAAGCTTCTGGAGCAGCGAGCCACTGCCAGCGTCCCACACCTGAGGTGGAGGATGAGACGAGGTTTAAACTCTGCTCCTAAAAACCATAAAACACTTTGAACCGTAGTGGACTTAAACAGGACAGACCATAGTAGAGTTGGAGGCCTCGTCTCCGGCACACACCAGCGTCCCACTTCCATCTGGACTCTTGAAGACGGCGTTCTTTGTGAGCAGTTTGCAGGACGAGCCGGCGCTGAACGTCTGCACTGGGGAGCAGGAGCAGCTGGGCAGCTGACTGGAGTCCTGCTGGGGGGTCCGGTTCAGAGCCATCAGCACGCAGCGCAGAGACGGGTTGGAGCGTCCTGCAGCAGAGACACAGCCGCAGAAAAATACAACCTGAGAATGTGTGCTGTTGTTTTCACAACAACAAAATTGTTTATGTTTCCATGTCGGAGTAATTATCTGCAAAACCGAACTTTCACATTGATTCTGTTAGAAACTAACAGATGGTGTCGGTGCTGGCCCTTTAAATTTTTATTGTTTGCATCAGTGTCCCTGTCCTGTCAGAGCGGTCGCTGGGCAACATGTGGAAACACTGCGGGACTCATTTCATCCACTTATGTAATGTTCCCAAAATGAGAAACACCCTGCCTCAGAGAGATGCAGAAAAACCAGCCTGTTGATCAAACTAATTCCTGATTATTGTTTTGTCCCAGAAATGTTCTGAGTCTCCATCTGATCCAAAATACTGCAGTGAAGCTTCTGATGAAGTTTATCAGCAAAGATCATATTTCTCCAGTTTTATCTCCTCTTTTTTGACTCCCTGTTAAGCCCGAAAGAGAATTTATAATTCTTCTCCTTGCAGATAAAGCTCCACCTGAGAAAGCTTCATGGGATCTTCAGGTCGAGCACATCAGCTTTTTAGATTTAAATCCTCGTCCGTTTGCTTGGAAAGTCTCCTTTGTTTTGTACTATGGGAGGAAGGGCCTTTAGCTATCAGGCTCCTCTCTTATGGAACTAGCTCCCACCGTGGGTTCAGGAGGCAGACTCCCTCCACACCTTTAAGATCGAGCTGAAAACCTTCCTTTTTCATGATTCTTATAGTTAGGATATGAGCATCTCCTGAGTTGGAGTCTGCATGTACGGGACCCAACTATCCAGGTTATGCTCTTTGCTCTTATAGTTATGGGTAGTCTAACCAACCTTTACTTATGTAGCAATGGGGACGTCACCTGATGCACTGAGAAGTACCTCACTCTATTACTCTAATATATTAATGCATAAATATATGCCAATATTGCCATCTCTAACTTATTTCTCCTTTTTTCCGCAGGTCTTTCTGATTAAGTGCAGTTGTACATGTTGATCTGTCTTTCCTGTCCTCTCCACCCCAACCAGTCGAGGCAGATGGCTGCCCTCCCTGAGCCGGGTTCTACTGGAGGTTTTCTTCCTGTTAAAGGGGAGTTTTTTCCTTCCCACTGTCGCCGCGTGCATGCTCAGAATGGGGGATTGGATTGAAGTCATGACTCGATGCAATCAGTTGGTTTCTATTATAGGATATGTATGAATTGGCTCGAACTGATGTGTATGTTGATTCATGTATGTAAAGGGCCCTGTGACAACATAGTTGTGAAGTGGCGCTACACAAATAAAGTTGAACTGAATTGAATTGAATTTTGGATATTGTGAAAAAACCAACAAATTCTGATTTGTATAAAAGAAGCAGAACTGCCCCACCTACAGACTCTGGATGCTTCAAGTTGACCAAATACAGGAAGCGGACTACAAAGCAAAGTGCATTGTGGGTTCAGTATACAGCATTATGGGTGAACACAACCAAAACATGTGCGTGTGGCACACAAGCGACTCTCTGTTGAACAGGAGAAATCGTTTGTGGTCAGATAGGTAAAAATCTGGTTAAAGTTCTGACCAACCCAAGACCCCTTGGATCTAATGCAGCTCCACATTTAGCTGTTATGTAATATAAACCATTGTTCTTCTGCATTCACCAGCAAACAAACAGGTTTTTTTTCCTTCATCATGTCTCTTCTTCTCCTTCAGACATTCTTGGTGCAGTGCCGTGTCTGCTGGAGAGCAGAACGAGTTATTTAAGGGTCCGATTTGCTTGAGAAATGCAGCGTGAAGGCAATCTTAGTCCAGAAGATTGCAGTTTCTTCTGCACTGCTGGTCTCTGACAAGCTCTGCACACATCCGCTATTCAGCCATTAATCTGTGTCAGGTGTGTTGCAGCAGGGAAACATCTAATGTTTGCAGCATAGAGAGGCTTGAGGACCAGACTTAGGGACCCCTGGCTTAGCTGACCCATGTTTGGACTTTTTGGGAAAGTAAACCCGACATAAAATACTCATCTCTAAAAGATTAGAGATAAACCAACTGACCAATCAGAGGCCTTCAGGGTAATGTGGAACTCCTAACATCTTACCGGGCCTGTACGTCACCAGGCAGTGTCGGCTCTCCGTCTCCACCTGGATGTCAGTACAGCTGCCGTTCTCCAGCGGCAGCAGGTGTGGTCTGTAAGTGGTCTCATTCACCTGCTCCCAGAAACAGCCCCCCTCCAGAGAGCCAGCGATGAGCCCCCCACAGGGGAAGGAGCTGGATGCCGCCCGTGGGACGTAGCACAGTGATGCTACAGGACACCTGAAAGCAGAGTTCAGATAAAATTAAGCTAAAGCCTGAAGAAGACTGGGGTCCCGCTGACACCGGGGTCTCCTTAGAGACAGCACGAGATTTTTTACAAGTACGTGGGTGTGTGTGTGTTTACCTGGAACGTAGCGGCGGCAGCTCCTGGATGTGTGTGCTGGTGTCTCTGGTGTCGTAGAGGAGCACGGACCCGTTACTTAGACCAGCATAGATGTAGTTACTGTTGTCCAAACACCAGCAGCAGCTCCAAACTGGTCTACCTGCATTATAGGTCTGAACCACTGTGTTGGTCAGCAGGCTGGAGAGAGAGAGAGAGAGAGAAAAAAAAAAACAAAAAAAACACACACACACACACACACACACACACACACACACACACACACACACACACACACACACAGTATGATCTACTATTACTACCTTTAACAGTTTTTTTTACAGAAACCATCTGACGTTAAGGATTGTTCAGTCTTATCTGCAGCACCTTCGGTCAACATTTATTCACCACCATGCTTCACATTCTTCCTGTTTCCTCCAAACGTTAAAGTGTCTCTATTACGCACATTTCAGTCTAATTTATTTTAATATGCAAGTCCAGAAGGGCAAGAAATAATCACAAACCCCTTCATCCATTTTATATTGATCCTCTCAGATCAGCCTCTGCCAGAAACAAGCGAACAGAGAAAGCTCCGCCCCATGTCCGGCCTGCGTCTGATTGGTCAACTGATAGGAAAAGCTACACTGAGTAGAGAAAGTGTGTGTGGCTTTCTTCTCATGAATGTTCACAACCTAGAGAAGATGACCAATCACTGAGTTCCTCCGTTGGGACGTCACTAAAAGTTTGAAGTAGAAAAAAAACCCCTAAAACCAATCATTTCCATCGCCACGGAAACCGAACGTAGAGAGTGCTGGAAAACTCAAACATGCACTTAAGTGATAAAAACGGCGCCGCTCATATGTCTGATGAGTATTCAACACTATAGCGCTGTAGAAAGCTCAAAAAACTAGAAATAGTATTTCTAGCCAAATGCCAACAACTTGGAAAACAAACTGCTGGGTGTTCATCATTCTCATCCTTTTCTTCTTTCGTGTTCTTTAGTATAATTCAAAGAATGTGTTGCACCACAATAACATCACACCATTACGTAGCTGGCCCATCTATCCCCATCCAGTATATATCAGGCCTATCTGGTGAGGTTATGATTGGTCGTGTAACATGCAACAGAGATCACATGGAACCCAAACTGCACCAGTATAACCCAGTGCAAAGCCTTTAATGTTGTGCATATACTACTTGAGACATGGCTTCTGAGACCCATTGCATTATTTTATGGTTAAAACTTCACACACAATACAATGTGATACTTGTTTTCTGCCCCCTGGGGGATATTTGTTTATCAAGCGAAACTTGCTCCAAAAATATTGGTATCACTTAATATTGTTATCTGAAACTATTAGTTGGACAAAATCGGTATATTGGATATTCGTTAAAGGAAAAAAAAGCAAATACTGAACATCCCTAATGCTAATTATTTTTGTTTGGGTTATTCACACAATTAAAAAATTGAAATAAGTCAAAGAGTTAAAATGAAAGATAAAAGGTAAAACAAAAACAAAACATAAAAATAATTACAAAACAAAGAGAAAATGGGAATAAAAGCAAAATAAAATTTAAAATCTGAATTCAATACAAATGAATATAAAAATATAATTATAACAAAGAACAAAAAATCCAATAAAACCAAATCAAAATTCAACAAAATAAGGAAAAAAGTAAACTAGAAGTAAAATTATTATAAAATAGAAATACTATGTGATTAACGCAACATAAAATGTTTTTGTTGAATGACAGCAGACAACAACCATCTACAAACATCTGAACTTAACCCGAAAGGAAGCTCGGAGTAGAAAAAAACTTGTCACAGCAGCTAGAAAATAAAAACCCACAAACCATCACAACATAAAGTGCTTAGAAGTACATCTATGTCTGACAGACGGCAGAAAGTTACTGAAGATCATTCCTACGAGCAGACATCATCCATCCGAACAAAGCACCATCTTTTAACCATTCACTGCTTTTATTTAAACAAAAACTAAATTTAAATTTTCCCTTTGGGATAAATAAAGTACTTTTAATCTGAATGGGATGGCAGCAGGTGTCCGTGTTGCTACCTGGTCAGTTTGATGGTGTTGTCCAGCGCAGCGGACAGAAGCAGGCTGTCATTCTGTCTGTTGAAGGACAGACCTCTGATCTGCTTACTGTGGATAGGGACGTACTGCGTGGCCTTCATGTTCACCACACTCACCTTCTTCACTCCACAGCCTAAGCAGAGAGACAAGACATCTTTTATGACACACAGGAACATCACTAAAACATTCCAGTCATATCCAGAGGAATCCAGGACTGAGAACATTTGTCTCTTCATGCATTTCATTTCATTTCATCGTTTTTATTGGATGGCACTGAGGTCTGCACGGAGGACATCTCACCCGGCACCAGCGTGGACTGAGGGGAGGGCTGCGAGGCCAGCAGGCAGCTCAGAGGCTCACAGTAGGATAAAACTCTGCAGCCGCCTGCCTGAGAGACCAGAACTGCCTTGGAGAAGCCGTACTGAGCCGTTCTGGAGCCTTCTGTCCTCTGAGACTGACTGAAGAGGAGGGACAGGGACGAGGAAGAGGAGGAGGGACCTGAGCTCATGCCAGTCTGAGCCATCAAGGACTTCAGCTCCTGAGGACGAGAGGTTAGATTCTAACTTGACAGACCTGAAGACCTTTCCTTCAGAAAAGTCCAGAAAACGGATCTAAATGTTACGGTTCTGAAACGCTCTGAAGCAAATCATGACGCCTCTGGGTCTCTGCTTCCTGTAAATGATCATGGTACACTACCACGGCAAAATAGAAGCCGCCATGCCATCAGAGTTTTCCTCCACGTTACTATGTAAATTAAATTGTATGAATGTATCAATATCAACATAAAGTTGACATAAGCGCACATTTACGGGCCATAATAAAAGTGTGAATCTGTACGAAGGAAATGGGACCCTGCTCTGCAAATGACCTCATTTAAAAACTAAACAATAGAGTCAACTTCCTGTCCAGAAGTAAAAGGTACCATATCTAAGCAACAAATATTTAGCTCCAGCCTGTCAAAATAAACCTAAAGTCAAGCTAAATGTTAATAATGAAACGCTGACGGCCGTAACGTTTTGCGCTAATGATACAAAGTGTCGCCTTAAAGTGTTGTTTCAGAGGAAGTTTACGTATGAAGCTGGCGAGTTCTACTGGGTGGTAGCGGGTGGAAATCCGTGGAAACGGATTGTAAAACAAAGAGCACAGTTATATAAACCGTGTCCACAGATTTCCACTGGCTTTTCTATTTTCACTCAGTGGAACTTAACGGAGTTTTTGAGGCGTAATCATTCGGGGTGCTCGCAAAACCGTGTCGTACTTGATGTGAACACAGACATGCAGGCAGGTAGAGGGGCTTCTGAGCAGCGAGAGACCACTGTGCACCAACCAAACGAGAGCGTTTTAAAGTAAAAACATTCTATCGGCCATCGGTGTAAAAAGGCAGATGCTGATAAGTTATAAAATTGTCTAATATCAGCCAATATTTTTGGCCAGGCAGATTACTGGTCGATCCTTAATCCTGAAGCTCAGTTTGAACTTGACACAGATACCTGGAGCTCCTGCTGCGCCTGTCCATACTGGTTGGTGACAACCTGCAGTTTCAGTTTGTACTGGGCCGACTCCAGTTCAGCTTTCCTCCTCAGAGACTGCTCCTGTTCTAGAGATCTACAAACAACACACAGAGCTTCATTATGCTTGGTCATACCTGAGCTTTTTCTTTCTGTATTTTCTTTTTTTTTTGTTTTGTTTTATTTTAGATTTTTGTTTTGTGTCCAGATTTTATTTATTTTTAATGTGCAGAGTTTGATTTTAAATTGTGCAGTGTTGTTGCTTTATTGTTCAGCTGCTGTTGTAGAAATGTGCTATATAAATAAACTTGAACTTGCCACATTTCAGCCGTAACGGCCTGCGGCTCTGTTCAGACCAGCTGCTGCAGGTAAAAGCAGCTTATTTAGCGGATCTCAGTCTGACAGAAACACCATCGCTCACCTCTTCAAGCTCTCCTGCTCCGAGTTGTCCAGCGCTCTCAGCTTCGGCGCATACAGCAGCACGATGTCCGACCGCTTCGCTTTCTTGTTGCACTGAGAACAACAAAGTAAATAAACGAATAAAGACTGGAAACAGACGGGCGGGGATGTCACGGGACTTGTCGGCAGGTGCATCTCTGACCTGAGGACATTTAGCTGCTGATCCCTGAGACTTCATCCAGCGCTGGATGCAGGTGTAACCGAAGAGGTGGCCGCAGCGCAAAGCACACAGTCGGTGTTCGCCCGCTGTCGTCCAGGCCTCAAAGCAGATGGTGCAGGTGTCGCCTTCGCTCTCGTCGCTGTGGGGCGGCGGGGCTGATGGCGGGGCTGCTGAAACGGGCTAACATTGGACAGGACGATGGTTAAAGGTGCTTCAGGTAGAACGGGTCAGAAATATGATCCTCTGCTGTAGCCGTTCCCGACAGAAGTGACATTCAATTTTAAAGGATACTGGCTTTTTGTTTAGGATTTATCCCAACATATTTTACCATCCAGGCTCTGCAGCTGAACCCCACAGCACCCACGTTGTCGGAATAAAAACACAGGAGACAGAATTCTGAATAAAATAGCAATCTGGAGACAATGGACAGGTCCTCAGAGTTACCTGGATCTGAGCTTCTGTCCTCTCACCGTCTGCTGCGTCGTTGGGATCTGTGCACATGTGGGGGGGGGGGGGGGGGGGGGGGGGGGGGGGGGAGTAAATAAATAAACACCCACAGAAATCCATGCATGAAGCAGCTTGTAGTCAAACTCACTGGTTGTAATGGCTTCTAGTGGCTGCGTGTGCTGGCTGAAGGGTGGATCAGCAGACACAACAGAGTTGACTGGCTCTGCAGCAGCAGGTCTGCCCTCTTCCTCTCGTTCGTCCTCATCCTCAGACTCGCTGACCTCGGTGCTGCTGCCGGATCCTGGCTGAGTTACGCTGGCAGCGGGCGCTCGGAGCAGGAAGTCCGGGAAGCCTCCGGAGGGCGCTGCGGTCTGACTGGGGTAATGCACAATCGGGCCCTGCCTGCAGCACAAACACAGTTAAACGCATCAGAATACGTCAGCATTCTCCAAGACTTCTCTGAAGTTCTGGGCACCTGTGTCTCCTTCTTATTGGCATCCCTTGAGTCCCAGAAGGTGGAGCTGCGGCCCCATCCACCGCCCGCTGGCTGAACGCCCAGGTAGCAGGAAGTCTGAGAGGCGTACGAGCTCGTCCCTGTCCCGCACCGTGCTCATCCTCTTCGTCCTCGTCGACTTCAGTGCTGCTGCTGGAGTCTGAGATGACGTCAGGAGAACCGGCAGTGTGAATGGCAGCTTCAATGACAGCCTCTAGTTGCACCAGGGGGTCTACCTCCATGGCCTCCATCTGCACCATACAGAGAAGAAATTAATGATTACTTTCATTTTTTATGTTCACGTTTTAACCTTTTGTGTTTCAGTTTCTTAAAATCTTCAGCCTTAAAATCTTCCACAATACTATTCCTTCCCAACTTATCAGGAGTTAAAAACTTTAAAATATTAAAGTCTAAAATGAGAAACACTGACAGTGAGACCACTGTCAAACCAATGTCTATATATTTTTTTTTTTTTTGCCAGGGTTTATTTTTTTCGTTCCAGACATTATGTCTGAGTTAGAAGCTCTGATGGCAAAACTATCCCTAAAGCTCCATATTTACTCAAGTTTATCTAAATCCATTCATAACGTTTCGAGTTAAGTTGCCAACAGACGAAAAAATACCCCTGATCCAGTAAAACCAAAGCAGCTTTAACTCTTTAACACTCCAACACATCTCTGTGTGCTGTCATTCACATGTTAACAATTTACCAAGAACGATAGTGTGTAACTCCGAGGGGCAAATTGTCACTAAAAATTTACCATTTAAGTAATCTACGGATGTTTTCCAGACATTTGTCCACGAGGTTTATGATGGAAAAATTTCGTAATTATGATATTGTGAGCCTCTGAAGAGGACAGAGGTAAAGAATAATGTTTGTAGAGAAGTTCTTATCTCGTACTTCAAGGTCTTTCTAGAATACAAACATCTACAAAGGATATTAACCCCCCGCAGGAGGGGTCCTACACCAAGAACTGTAATGATGATGTTCCCAGAGGGGGTCAGGGGAAAGAGTAAATAAGGGTGTAATTCTAAGTGTGATTCCCAATTTGATTGTTAGTTTACCTTGTCCACTGGCTTGGGCCGCTCTGTTTCTCGTGAACTCCTTGCAAGTAAAACTTAACCTTCTCACTGATCTCAGTGTCTGTCCTTCATTGGGAGATTTTTCTCCAAGTTTACAATCCGGCTGCAAAATAGTGTGTGAGGGATCCATGACACCACCACCTCATTTCATAATCATAAAATATCATTAAATATGTTGCTTGGAGACCTCTATTTTGATAAGCAAATTATGAAGAATCCACTTCCTGTCAAACTTCCCAGTAATCCCATACCTTAAATGGAAAGTAATGTCCAATCAGGAGCAGCCATAGATCAACAAGTGAGTAGAAAATTGTAAATTTTCCTGAAAAGAAAAATAACTCGTCTATGGCTGGAATAAAGCAAAGATGTTATTTGATGCGTTTTCATTTCTGTTGCGTTTGTGCAACGCTCATATTTTTTCTCCAAAAAGCCAAGACTTGAGAGAATTACATGCAGATGAGAAAAAAGTTGGTCACCGTTGATCTGTGTGTTATCTATAAAGTTCTGTTAGTCATAAGATATGTTTTGTTTTGATTGGCTGTGATGCTTCAATACTTTTAATGTTTTAAGTAAAGCACTTTGAATTGTCCCGTGCATGAAATATGGCATACAAATAAACTTACTGGATTGATATGTTAATTTTCCAAAAATTTTAGCTACCGTCTGACAACTGAGGCTGTCCAGAAAAACTAATGTCTGGATGCTGACTGGGATTAAAGGGTTGACTCTAAATGAAGTTGTACTCTGTGAGGGAAAAATTAAAACAAAATAAACAGGCTTATCAGATGGCTCACATGACTTGGACTTTGTATTACAAAGTTATTTCATTAGCAGGAAAAACTCAACCAATGGAACCAGTTAATTGATCTTCTGATCATTAAGGCAGCTTATACAGCCAGCACGTTCAGCTAACGTGGATGAACATCCTAACAAACTAATCCATAATTAGTTATTTCTTAATAACAAACTAAATCCTCATAGATCAGTTTGGGTTTCTACCAGCGGTGAGCTCCACGTGCGTGGGCGCTCCTGATCCGGCTCGTTACAAACCACAGCCCGAGGTCGTGCAGGCCATCCTACCAAAACAATCCCATAGTCGCTGCATCTTCAGCTGTTGTGCTTTTTTTTCTTGTGCTAATTAAACTGGAGGTTTGTTTCAGA
The DNA here is from genome assembly GCF_933228915.1 of Telmatherina bonti. Taxonomy (NCBI): domain Eukaryota; kingdom Metazoa; phylum Chordata; class Actinopteri; order Atheriniformes; family Telmatherinidae; genus Telmatherina; species Telmatherina bonti. The sequence continues at coordinate 16,572,427 of NC_136620.1, read as the reverse complement.
GCACCGGGAGCAAATGTTTGTTTTTGTTGTCATTCCGCGTTTGAACCGTAACATCTACAGTAGCTGGAACTCAAAATGGCTGTTTTGAAGGTAAATACTATTAAGAATCAACTCATGTCTTCAACTTTCAAGCTTTTAGACCACATAAATAATATAACTATTACACAATTACAGTTTCCTGTTGTGAGTATAATGTAAATACGTTTAGTAAAAGGCTGGATGTAGTTGGAAATAAAAGGGGCTAACAGACTGGCTAACTCACCTAGCCGTTCTCCTGTTAGCATCCGCAGCGCGGTGAAAAACACTCACCTATAAAGGTTTGCTACTTGACAATCCGGCTCTAACAAAGCTCATCATGCATCTACATCGTTTTCTGACACACATACAAGACAAAATAATGCAGTTACAATGCACACAATGGTTGCTTCCACTTTACACAAGAAGAAACACCGCGGTCAGGAGTCGAATCTCCCGGCTACAGCCCGCTTTTCCCGCCCCATCCTCCCCTTACGTCACCAACAAAGAGTGTTTATTGTCAAAATGATTCACTCTCTTATCATCAAAGAGTGTTTGTTTTCAGGATGATTCACTCTTCCCAAAGGAAAGAGTCTTTGGCATTCCCAATTTCATAATATAAAAGTGTTTGATCTGATCTTAGAGTGATGCAGAAAAACTAGTCCATGCTTTTGTTGTTTCAAGATTGGATGACTGCAGCTGTCGCAAATATGTCCCAAAAAAGCCTCCAGCTGATCCAAAATGCTGAAGGAAGGGTTCTGGTGAGAACTAGCAGTGGAGATCATATTTTTCCAGTTTTTAAACTCTCATCATTGGCTCTCTGTTAAATCTGGGATGGAATTTAAAACATTTCTCCATTGCATATCAAATATCCCGCAGTACTTCCACATTTTCTCTGAGACAGCAGGTTTACTTGTGGTTCCCAGAGTCTCCAGACCCTTATTTGCATTACAACGATTTGACAATAAAACAGAAAAGTTCAGTTGTGCCCTGGCCGCTGTTTTACATGGTTTTTACAGAGTTTTGGGTGGATAAAACCACAAACCTTTTTCAATGGCCTCCAGAGTACAATGTTGTTGTAACACAAGTCCCATTATTCTTTCACATCATCTTAAAGGTGTCACTCAGACCCTGTGTAACCCAGGAAAAGCACAACAACTATGACAGACCTCCATGTCATGTTTGTGCAGCTGCACAGATTTAATTAATCTGGTCTGCCAAAGCAAAACCTGTTTGAACATTTATGTTGTCAGGTTACATGCAACAAATAACTAGTGGTTATCATGCAACGCTTCTGTTGTGTTTATGTGAATGCAGCGCACACCTGGGCGTGTCATTAAAGTTTTACTGAACACTAGAGGCCTGTCATATGTACACACCGTTCCCAGTCTTATTGGTGCTTTCCTCTGAACGAAGATATTTGTCATTTTGTTGTGTGAATGCATTTTTTCTTTCAAATATGCAAAGAAAAAAGTTTAGCATTTTGCATGGAGACATGGTGTAAACAGGGCTGAAGAGTAGCAACAATGGGAGGCAGGACCTTCAGCAATCAGGGCCCTCTCTTATGGAAACACTTCCATGTTTGGGTTCTGGAGGCAGACATCCTCACTACCTTTAAGATCAGTCTCAATTCCTTCCTTTTAAATAAATTGTATAGTTAGGGGTGGTCAAGCCATCCTAGATAGATACATACATACACATACACACACACACACACCCAGATGGATACACAGATAGAACCTCAGTACTTTATTAATCCTGTGAGGGAAATTTCTCACACTGCCTACACAACCATCCAGATGTGAGTGAGCAGGCAGACACCAACATGAGGCTAATATGCAGACTGCAAAGGGTCCTGCATGGATTCCAGCTGTTGGATAAAAACAAACTCAGACTTGAATCAGGAACGACAGAACAATGGAATCTAGGTAGAGAATATTTATTTTGCGAGTTTACTTTCAGCACAAATTCAGATACAATAAACAGTAAACAGGATACAGTCAGCTGAGAACCGGGCGTGAGCAAAGAGCAAAATAAAGAACAACAAAAGAATCCTGGCTTGTTTACAGCTTTTGCACCCAACTGTACAAGTGTTTCTCTACTGTACCCTCAACAGCAGGAGCAAGCAGACACAGAGAACAGTCTTTGTCAGATGTTACATGAATGTTATATGAACTTCCTGCAACATGTAGTAAGCCTTAATCTGCATGTGTGATAATGATGGTTATCATGCATGCAGACAATGGTTGATGGTTATTGTCAAGCTGATTGAACTGCTCTTTTATTTAGTCTACGGTTGCCACAGCGTTTGCACTGCTCGCTCAACAACTGACAGTTACCCCTCCAATTGAATTCCTTGTGTGAGTTGAGTTTTTTTTTTTTTTCTTTTCTGATTATCGCTGTTGAAGTGTGTTAGCTCATGCACCGCTGTCTGATCCACATAGGAAGTGGACGTCTACATGAATCGTTGGAGTAAGCACCCTAAGTGGAATACAGTATGTAACATTTATTTATAAGTCTTTTGTTGATGTAGTGTGTGGTTTGTTTTCTTTGTTTTTAAGTTTATTTAAGAAATGTGTGTTCACTGTCAGATCTTGGTTAATTGCATTTGCATTTTTTAAACCATTTAATATTTTCTTAATTTAAAGTTTTGTTTCATGGTCGTGTAGTTCATGATTTTGGATATTTTTTTTAGATATTCTTAAATTGTTTTGTCCTTCAAGTATGTTAACATCCCTTTTTGATGTTCCCTTTAAGCTTACATTAGTTTTCATGGTTTCCAAATAAAGACGAGCCCCCGTATGAAAATCTCCACTGTGTCTTATTGTTGAAGCCAACAAAAGCTGAAAATGTTTGGTGATTTGAGTGTTGTTAAAGAACCAAAAAGATCTGATTGGATTATTGGAAACATTTATTTAATCCTGTGTAAAGAAACGCAATTAAACCATTAGAATGATTAAAAGTAACAAAAGCTTCTGTAAGGTTTTTAAACATTCTTTAAGGTTTCTCTGTAGATTTTGGTTTTTCTGACTGTCAGCATCGTGGCCTCTTGTCCTCAGTGCAGGTCTTGTCGACAAAAAGGCTTTTGAGGAAGAGGAGCTGCAGGTACCCACAGGTGACAATGAGCAGACTGAGGGCGGCTGACCACCATGTGATATACTGCGAGTTGGACAGCAGCAGGAAGAAGTCAGCGCTCTTCCTCATGCGGCCAAAGCCGTAGTAGCGGAACATGTGGAATACATACTTTTCCACTTTATGTGTTGAACCCTGGAAAAAAAACCAAAAAACAAAACATTTGAAACCTTCCTACAAACCTGATGAGTAATCTAATTATCAAAGCAGCACGAGATCATTTTGAGCTGTAGTATCTCCCTGGTTCAGGTGGAGATTCAGCTTTGTAGAACTTGAAGTTTGGTTTTATTTCATTACTGCACACATACACCACAGCCGGCGACAGCAGTTGGTTAAAACCACACAATAAATAACTTGATATTAGTAACTTGGGGAACAAATGGGATCTGAAATTCTGAAAAGCAAGGATTTAAATGGTAAACTCTTGAGAAATTACTCACAATTTTTCTGTTTCCAGCTAAAAAAAAATGTTAATATACAGATAGAAATTTGTTCACATGTCAATTACAAGTAATAAATAAGAAAATATGTGTGAAACTTTTAAAACTTAATGCACCAGAAAAATGTGTACATAAAATTGACTTCATTTGTATTTCTAAAGTGACACTTTATTTCACACACTGATAGAATACCTAAGTTTTCCACTCATTAGGCATCAGCATCCTTCATTGCAGAGGGTCTGTGTAAAGACTTCCTGTCAAATAGTACAGCCCCCCAGATGGAATAACAGAAGAAACTCTGTAATCTGTATGGATTTTGTGGAGGATTGCAGGACCAGAGAGGATTTCCTCCTTGTTGTTGTGACCATAACTGACTGGAATCGACTGATTATCTATTTGTTCTTTGTAAAAAAAAAAAAAAAAAAAAAAAAAAAAAAAAAAGAAAGATTGTTACTTTTGAGTGCATTTTTGAGAGATGCTGGTAATGTTGAAACTTCACTTTGAAAAAGGAGAATATTGTTTTGATGAGCTGAAGTATAAAGTACAGTATAAAGTCAGACCATTTATACAGAGTAATTGCTTTCATTGTTTCAAAAAGAAACTGTTTTTTCTTTGTTTTTATAACTGTCTGATAATTTTGTACAAATGATACTTTATCTTTACAAATTATGTCTATCCTAATATTAAACATAGAAAAACAGGAATTGTTCTTATTTTTGTTTTATTTTTACAGCTATACTGTATTTTAATGTGGAAAACAAGTGTACACTGAAATTTATATTGATCATTGTTCATGGTAAACATGGAGACAAGAAAATGTTTTTCTGGCTGTTTAACTAAACTGGTTTCTTTGCACCACAAGATTTAGAGAAAGACATAATCACAATCACTTGATCACATTTTATTCTTCTGAATAACTCAGAAGAATAAAATCTTAACAGAGAGAAACAAGGACAAAAAAAAATTAAACCAAACATTTTGAGATACTATAGATTGCATTATAATATTATTACAGTTTATTTCCATTTTGATCTTTTACTTAATATTTAACAACATTTTTTCAGTCATTTAAATGATAGCTGAGCCAAAAATAGAAAAAAAAAATAAAAAGGACTTTCAGAAAGGATTGTGTAATTTAAAATTTTAAGCTACAAAAGTAAAAGTTAAATGTACAAAGTTACATACAGTGAATTACCTCTAATTGGTTGTTGATAGAAGTAAACAGTAGTTGTGTTTACGTGGAGCAGTTTTGATCTGATCGAGGGTCCAGTCACAATAGAAATGCGTCATGTAAATCTAATCAGCGATGCATTTACATTTTACAGTATAGTGTGGGATGGGAGTGGCTGTTGTGTAAACTGCGAAATTACTGCCACCTTCGCCACATTTATGCTGAGGCTGTTTTCCTTACAGCGGCTCTCCAGATTGCTGAACGTCCCATCTGTATATTGGCTCGTTGTTGTAGGAGACCCGCTATGGCTGTATCACCAGCATCTTAACAATATGACTGCTTGGTTGAGTGGCTGAGGAGTCATTTGTCACCTCTGTGTACAACAGGGGACGGAGGACACACCCATCAGAGGACCCAGTGTTAATTGTGAAGTGTGGTAAAGTCAAGTGACCATAGATCTTTACAGTCTGCACTGTGTTGGTAAGGAAGTCCTACATTCAGTTAGACAGGGATGCTTTAGGTCCCAGCAGGACCACCTTGATCACCAGGCTCCCTGAGATGATTGTATTTAACAAATAATTTAAATGGACAACTGTGTGAAGACTGAACAAATCTAATCGAGAGCTCTGTTCTACGTCGATGCAGATACAATACCAGTCAAAAGTTTGGACACACTTTTCGGTTGGATTCAGTGGGAAAATTTGTCCAGACTTCAGAAACTTACTGAGAAAATTTGATGCAGTCCTTTGAATTCCTTAGCAAATTACTTATTTTTATGAACTGATTTATATAAGCAATCATTATAAACTGGACTAATGTGGATCATATAATGGATTTGTTTTAACTCCAGAAAACCTTGTCGTGAATTGATACTAAATAAGAAAGCAGACTTTGTGTGTGTGTGTGTGTGTGTAAAACAGTGGTGTCCAGCTCCAGGCCTCAAGGTCCGCAATCCTGCTTTTCTAGTATGTCCTACTATCTCAAATCAATCGGTCACTTTGCAAAACATCACTGGCTGTTGGATCCATGTGCAGGTGTGTTTGAACAGGGATACGTCAAAAACCTGCAGGACACCAGCCCACGAGGACAAACTTTGAACACCTCTGGTGTAAAATGAGACTTGCAGAAAAAAATAGACCTACCATTCTCTGACCAGCTGCTGTTTTCTAAAATTAAGTAACTGTAGGATTGGTAGAAATTGGCCGTACCTCTATGATACTCAGTGTGTTGTTTAAATCTTTGCTGATTTCCTCCTTCTTCTTCTTCTCCTCCTCCATTCTCTTGGAGGGGTCTTGGTAATTGTCATAGTAGACACCAAAGCTGAGGAAGACCTGCATGGTGTTGAAGCGGTTGTGAAAGTTGCTGAAACACATCTGATAGAAACCTGGAAAATCAGATACAGAACATAATGTAACCTAAGAAAATTTGTCATAATCATCTCCTCAATCGAGGTTTGTCTGTTCTGCCTCCCATACCAGAGGCCTGTACTACAATGCAGGATTAACATACCTGGGATATCACTCCTCAGCCTGGGTTAATTTACCCAGATATTTGCAACAGCCAGGAAGGAATGGTGGTAGAAAATTGCTGATTGTGTGAATGTGTAAATTGATCAGTAATTTATGCTATATTAATTTATCAGCCAATATAAATGGAAAGTACTGTAAACACTTGCTTTTACTTTATTACGGCCCTGATGTTTTGGGCAGAGAGCTTCCTCAATTCCATAAAGTCATAGTTTCTGCAGTTACGTCATGTTGCTATTTCCATGGACCCTATTTTTTTTATGTATTTCACAACAAAAATGTCCAGAACAAGTACAATAATATACTGAAATGCGGTCAGGTACAAGGCTTTAAATCTTTCCAAATAAGTGCATTCATCCATAAAAACTTTTTTCCCATGAGCTCCTTACGTAATCGTGCACCAGCCTTTAAGCATTGAAATACCTGGGCTGGTTGTAAAACTACAACTAAATCAATAAATATCACATCCTTTAGCCCATGGATAAGTATAAGGACTAACTATTAAATAAATAAATACCTGTTTCTTTGGCATCAAAGTTGATCTGACCCTTTGCATCATCAACAGAGGATACTACTAGACCACTGGGAGCGTTGACAGTTACAGACAGGTGTCGGTCATGGCCAACTCCAGTCACCCACTGGACCTACAAATAGAGATCACACTCATTTAGGAACAGGAGTTGGTTCTGATTTAACTGCCTGGAAGTTCTTATGATCCAGAAGATGTGACAGGTGTCTCCACACATCACTTGCCAGATTTACCCAAAATTTATGAAATATTTGTTAGAAATTTTGCATTTGGTTAAGCAAGAAAAGTTTAATAAAGAAGCATGACATAAACACACCGAGTGAAAAAACAGATACTAAACCTGATATTGCATGCATTATGATGCCTATTTGGAGAAAAAGAGCTTTGGAGTGTTTTAATGTCTTAAAATAAAATAAATAAACATGGTTTATAGAAATGTTCTTTTCTTTTTTTCATCTTTTAACATCGTGTGGGCTCACCATCTGCGGGAGGAGCCGTAGCGGTCGGGTGCAATGTGAGCTGAGCAGCAGCAAGAGGCGGGGACCCTGGCGGCAGCAGAAACTGTCTCTAGGGACATGGAACGTCACCTCTCTAGTGGGGAAGGAGCCTAAACTTGTACGGTTGAGCGGTTCCGGCTAGATATAGTTGGACTCTCCTCGACACATGGCTTGAACTCTGGGACCAGTTCGGGGCTGGATTCCCTCTGCCTTCGGGTGGGGGGAAAGGTCCTGACTGTTGTCTGTGCTTATGCACCGAACAGCAGTTCAGAGTACCCACCCTTTCTGGAGTCCTTGAAGCGAGTGTTGGAGGGTGCTCCTTCTGGGGACTCCCTTGTTCTGCAGGGGGACTTCAATGCTCACATGGACAATGACAGTGAGACCTGGAGGGGAGTGATTGGGAGGCATGGATTGTCCATGACGAACACCATGTTCAAACATAATCGTATCATCAGACCTGCAGCCACTAGAGTGAAGAGCTGGGTGGGCTGGGCTGACCTGGAGTTGCCGCTACAGTGGTGGACGGGCCCGTGCCCTGGTGCTTGGTTGTGGCCTCGGGACCAAGGGAGTTGGGCATTTCATTATGCGTTTGGGTGTGTGTGTGTGTGTGTATGGGTGGGAGGGTTAGGAGTGTGTATATGGGGTGTGTGTCAGGTATGTGTAGTAGTGCATGAATGTGGGTTGGGGGTTATATGGTGGAGTGTGGGGGTACATATGGGGGTGTTTGTATGGGGGAGGGTGGGGAAGCATGTATGCGCGGGGTAGGGTTTTTATTTATAGGGGAGTGTGATGGTGAATGAATGTGTGGAAGGGCAGTCGTGTGTATGGGGGAGTTAGGTGGTGCATGAGTCTATGAGGGAGTGTGGTGGTGTATGAATGTATGGGGGTTAGGGGTGTGTGTACGGGGATTCTGATGGTGCATGAATGTACGGGGTTAGGGGTGTGTGTATGGGGGAGTGTGGTGGTGCATGTGTGGTGGGGTATGGGGGACTGTGGATGCACGCAATGTAGAGATGTAGGGGGAGGAGGGGTGGGCGTGTGAAGGTGGCTGGGGTATGTAGAGGGGTAGGGTTGGGGGTGTCTGATGGGCGTGTGTGGATGTGTAGAGGTGGAGGGATGGAGTGGGAGGTGTGGGCACATATAGGGGGCAGTGTATGAGTTGAAGTGGAAGGGTGGGTTGGGGTGTATGTGTGTGTGTGAGTGTGTAAGGAGGAATGGGTGAGTGTAGGTGGGGTGGGTGTGTGTAAAAGGGGGAGTGTGGGAATGGAGACTGAGTAGGGGGTGCGTGATGAGGAGTGTGAGAATGTGTTGAAGGGGACCGTGTGAGGGTGGGCGTGTTATGAGGTGTGTATGTGTGGATGGGAGAGTATGTGAGGGGGACAGAGGGGTGTGGGAGTGTGAGATGGAGTGTGTGTAAATGACAGGGTGAATAGGGTGTGTTGGGAGGGAGTGTGTGTGTGTGAATGGAGGGGAGGGAGGGCATAGGTGCCCGAGGAGCACAACTGGTGCGTTGGGATGCGGCCTGGCTGTCACTCGATGGTGGTCTTCCTGGTTCTCCATCGGCGTGGGCTGGGCCCTCTGCCTTCGGGGGTCGGGGGTCGCCTTCGAGCTCTCAGTCTGCCCTGAGCCAAGTGAGGCCAAGCTTTGCCAGTCCAGGCCTGCTGGGGCCTGTTCTCCCTGACTGCTGGGAACTCTGGCTGGGTCTCCCTCTGCCATCTCCTGGTTGGGTGCATGGCTGACTGAACGGCAGGAGTCTGTGCTTGGGGGTGGCTGTCGGCTGCCCAGATCCCGGGGTTCTCCTGGCCTACCTCTTGCCTTTGTGTGGGTGGGGTCACATTGGCATGATCACTCTTCTCTGAACACGTTCCACTCTGTATGTTCTGCATGTGACACAGTCACTGAGTCGTCCTGCAGGTGTATTTACCAACAGCAGGAAGTTTTCTTTCTGTGTGTCTGTTTTAGCTTGTTCATTTCTGGTTTCGTCCTCCTGCAGGGGAACATGACTCCAATGTGTATATGTGTATAAGTGTATGTGAATGTGTTTGTATAGATGGGTGTGTATGCGTGCTTATGTTTGTAGGTTGTTTTCTCTCTCATTCTTTTGTTCCTTCTCTCTCTCTTACTCTCTATGAGGTGTTTTTCTGTTTTTCTTCCTTTCGATTCTCTTTCCGTCCCTCTTCTATCCTGGCCAGTCAGGTCCAGCAGTATGAACTTTGTAATACAAACAATTATGCAAAATAAATAAAATAAGAATCCAAAATATCAAGGGGAGCATTATAGATATAAAGCTCCCCTTGGCAAAGTAAATTTGCTCAGCAGAATACAGCATTCAGTTAATCATTCTGTCTGCTTAAATGCTGGACAAGACAAAGAAAAAAAATAAAGAAAATGGCAGGAAAGCCCTTTTTAAAATTTTTTGCTTTTACAAAGTCTACAAAAAGGTTTTACATGGCTTTCTGAGAATCATGTGACAAATTTAAGGATTGTTGCTGACACCTTGTGGTCTTCCTTCTTTTTGTTACATAATTTAAAGGTAGGGATTTAGCAAATGCTCCATCTTGTCTGAACACATAAAAATCTTAGATTTGCTAAAAGAATATTCAACTCTATTTAGATTTAGAATGATTTATTTTTTCCTACATGAATATCATCACAGTAAACTCAGGTTACCCAAATTCCACACTTATACATAACAACAGATAAAAGAGTTATAAAACTTGATTAGTGTTTGTTCTTACCATGAAGTGCAGGTAAAATCTCTCTCCAAAGTGAGCAAAGTGCCAGATGCATTCTGTCCCAGCTGCAGGAAGCACCACAGAGAAATCATACTGATCAGCACCCCAAAGCAGCTCCTGGTCTGTGATGTTGCCGTGGGGACTCGTCTGGGGCCCACAGTTAACGGAACCAAGAAACACAAAGACAAGGTAAAAGCAGAGCATTCTGCAGCTGAAAATGGAAATCCACTCTGTCCAAATGAACAAAGAGCAAGGTAATGTGGACACACTATAAACGATTAACTGGACCAAACTGGTTTCTCTATCAGTGGGAAAACTGGGCTGCCTGAACAGATGGAGTCAGCACTGAGAGGGGAAAATAACTAAGTTAAGTGACGGCTCCATGACATAGCGCTGTTAATACTTTAGCATGCGCTGTATATGTATATGTCTGTGTGTGTGTATATATATATTTATATATATATATATATATATGTATATATATATATATATATATATATATATATATATATATATATATATATATATATATATATATATATATATATATATATATATATACTTTTTTCCCCCAGCCAAGCAGTCTGATTAGCTAGATTATAATATGCTAAATTGTTCTCTTGCAGACAAGAAAATGACGGAAGACGAGGGCTGGCGTAATAGATTTATGAAAACATGTTTTCACAAAAGCAATCTGTTTACCATTGCCTGGGTTATGGGTTTCGCCCTGGGTGAGTGACGACTGGTGCATAAATGCAATGAAATGCTGAATGTTGCTTAAAAGTCTAGAGCTAATACCTGGTTGCAGAAGTTTGCTGTTATTTAATTTCTTATATATATATATATATATATATATATATATATATATATATATATATATATATATATATATATATATATATATATATATATATATATAGACCCTGAAAAACCTTCACATTTTTTCACATATTTAATAAATTTTTCATGCAAATTAACAGACACATTAGGCGTTGTCATGGTTCCATTTAGAAAGGTATATCTCAAGAATACTTAAAAAGGAAACCATAAAAAACAGGTATCCTATTTTACTTTAACAACCCTAATTTCTCGGTTGATGAAATATATAACATCAATTTGATTTGTGTACTCACAAAATTCTTTATTCATAAGATGATCTGGCTAAAGAAATTACCCTCCTTCTTTGTATTTGAAACTACAGATGTCCAAAGTTACATAAAAACTTTTGAACAATTAAATCAAATGAATACAAAAGTGTTAAAAACGTTACAAATTTGAGAAAAATACAAATTCATCTTAACAGACCCCTTATTTTTATTTCATTTATTTATTTTTTCTATTGATTTTTATATTTGTTATTGTGTTCTATGTATGTTAATTGAAATATACGTTGCAAAAATGTTATATGTTAAACGTGTGTTGAGTTGAAAATCAATAAGAAAAAAAAACAGGCGTTTCACGGCAACCAGGTTCAGCTGGTTAAACAGCGCCATCTTGCGGACAATTGTAATCATTGCACCTACTTCAGTTTTTTTTTTTTTTTTTTTTTTTTTCTTTTTTTGTCTTGTCCAGCATTTAAGCAAGCAGACTGATGTTCTGGATGCTGTGTTCTGCTGAGCAAATTTATTTTGCCAAGGGGAACTTTTGTAGATGTAATGATCCCCTTGTATTTCTTGATTCTTATTTTATTTTTCAATTTGTTTTGGATAATAGCTTGTATTACAGAGTTTATGCTACTGGACCCGACCGGAAAGGACAGGAAAGGGGCAGAAAGAGAACAGAAAAGAGAACATAAAAAAAACAACAAAAAAAAAAAACAAAAGAAAGAGATCAATGCATACATGTATATGCACATACATACCCACCTACATATATATGTATATACACTCGCACATACATTATATATATACATATATACATACATACATACATATACACATACATACACATGCATACACACACATGTACACATACATGCATACATAAAGATAGATATACATACATACATATACACATACATACACACACATATATATATATATATATATATACATATATACACATATACATACTCACATACATACACATACACTCACACATATGCATACATATATACATATCCATACACATACATACATACACATACACATACACATAAGTACACACACATACCCACCCACACACATAAATATATACACCCACACAAGCCAACTCTAGATTCGTGGAGAACAAAACCGTTGACAATCATGAAGACCAGAAACTAGCAAGTTAAGTCAAAAAGACAGAAAGAGAGGTACCTGCTGTTAGTGAATAAACTTGCTGGATGACTCAGTGACTGTGACACATGCAGAACATTCATGCAGAACATTCAGAGTGGAACGTGTTTAGAGAAGAGTGATCATGCCAATGTGACCCCGCCCGCCTACAGCTAGAGGAAGGCCAGGAGAACCCAGAGACCCGGGTAACCGACAGTCACCCCCAGGTACAGATCCCAACCCCCCCACTCCAGAGCCAGCCATGCATCTGCCCAGGAGGTGGCGAAGGAGGTGCCCAACCAGAGTCCCCCGCAGTCAGGGGGAACAGGCCCCAGCAGGCCCAGGCCGGCAAGGGCCGATCCCGCCGGGCACCGGCCACCTAGGGCAGACAGAGCGCAGGCCCCAGGGCCCCAAGAGCCCGTGAGCAGCCCCCCCGCCCCCGCAGGCAGAGGGCACAGCCCACACCGACGGAGGACCAGGATCCCCAGACCACCACCCAGCGGCAGCCAGGTCGCACCCCAGCGCACCAGCTGCGCCCCCGGGTACAGGACACCACCCCCCCACCACCAAACCACACACACATATACATGCATACCCCGCCCCCCCCCCCAACACGCACTCCCCTCACACATATACATGCATACCCCCCCCCCCCCCCCCAAACACGCACTCCCCTCTCAACCCCCATCCACACAACCCTCTGCAATCCATGCACATCATCCATAACATATACAACCCCACCCCACCTCTACTCACTCACCCATACCAAGTCACACGAACCCCAATCGCCCCCGCCCCCACACACGCTCACCCCCCCCCCCCACACACACACACGCTCACACCCCGCCACCCCCATCCCTCTACTTCTACCCAACCACACATGCCCCACCAAACACCCCTCCACCACCCATAGCCCCCCTCCAAACTTCACCCTCACTCACACATCCCATTCCGCATATACACCCCCCCCTACACACACACACACACACACACACATACCCTCACTCCTCCAACACAGGCACACCCCAATACAACCCACGCGCCAACATACCCCTCCACACACACATCTACTCATCCTCACACATCCCTATCCCCTACCCACCTATATCCCTAACCCTAATCCCCCCCCCAGCCATCCCACCATCCATCTGTAACCCCATACACCCACTCCCACACATCCTCACCTCACCCCTCCATCATGTCCCATGTGAGATACCTCAGAGGGGGCAGAGGACAGGATGGCCCCGATCAGGGCCCCCATAATTACCGCCCACCACTCCCAGCGTCCCCCCCACCACCCCACAGATGCAGCCGACCCAGCACCCCCCCAGGGCCGGCGACAACCCTCCTACAGCCAGGCCAGCCCAGACTTAGGCCTAATGGACGGCACTCTTCCCCCACCCGTACCCCCCCCCAGTAAAGCCCCGAGAGCAGGGGCATGAGAAGACCCTATCGTCCCTGCCTCCCCCCCGCTTATGACTGATTGTGAAGTATGTATTAGTTGCAATTAAAACTGAGGGAATTGCCACGCGGTGCTGGGAGAGGGACCACCTAAGCAGCCCCGCCCACCATACACCGCATGCTCTTCCCCCTAATCATGTGAGTCGTCAGTGTTTTGGTGTTTGGTGTCTAAGTGTAATTAAAACTGGGAGGTGAGCCGAGGCTGGGTGCAGCGATCAAGACCACCTTGATGGCCTTTCTCACCACCCAGCGCCACGTGCACACCTCCCAATACCCTGCCTGTGTGTGATGGGGAGCGGGGAGGAAGAGGGGTTGAGGGATTTAAGTCTGGAGGAAAGTGAGCTTTCCTCCAGAAGGTGAGCCGCCCGCAGCACTGGGCATGCCCCCTACTCCCAGGGCCCCCCAAGGACCAGGACAAGCCGGGGACAGCCATCCCCGTAACCAGAGCCTTCGGCGACTCTAACCAGAGAGTCATCACCGACCCAAGAGGGGACCAACTCACCACATGCAGAAGGGGGGCACGAGGACAAAGAGGAGGCGGGGCGGCAGAAGGGGAATCCCAGACCGATTGTCCACCGCCCCCTCACTCACAGAGGACACCCCCACCTGGGGACATGAAGTCCCCACCTTGTCCACACATCGGCACCTCACACTGTCTCAGCACAAACCTACAGCCACACACACACACACACACTTCCGGACACATTCAGGTCCACCCAGCCACCCGTTCAGCCCACCCTTAAAACCATCCTCCTGACCCCCACGTCACATCCAAATCTCCCCCACTCCCATCCATCATATCTACACTTATCCACCAACCTACCACACACATGCACCACCCACTCCCCCATACATACACCCCTGCCCCCCCCCACACACACACAGACAGCACGCCCCCCCTCCCCCCTCCTCCCCCCCCATACACACACCCGTATACATGCACCACCGCCACTCCCCACATACACGCATCACCCCACTCCCCTACACACACGGCACTACCCCCCCCCACAGACACCACGACACCCCCCCCACACACGCATCATCACACTTCCCCACCCACACACATCCACATACCTATGTACCGCCACCAGTCCTCAACGCACACCCCCTACACACATCCCTCCATACACACTCACATCCCATCCACACTATCAAACACCCCCCACTCAACAAGTCCCAGGGTCGCAACCAGGCACCAGAGCACGTACCTGCCCGCCGCCGCAGCGGCAGGTCCAGGTCAGCCCAGCCCCCCCCCCCGGCACAAGCCGACCCCCCACCCCCAAGAGACAGGGGACAACCCCGGGCACCGGAGCCCGGGACCCCGCCCAGCCCACCCCACGGCGGCACAGGCGCCCGTTACGGAGTCACGCCCGCCAACCCATCCCCCGCCAGCGACCTCGCCCCGCCGCTGCGCGGCAACTCCAGCCGCTGGCCCATCCAGGTCCACAGTAGGGCTAGAAACCTAGCCACTCCAGCAATGGAGCAGTCAAAATCCCCCCCCCAGGAGCCCACCACAGACCCACAGCCCCCAGAGAACCCCAACCGGCCACCAACCCCGAGCGCAATAAGGTCACATTCTCCCCCCATACTAAGTGATGGAGCTGATCACAGGGGACCAGAGGGAATAAAGTTCAGCTGACTGATCTCTTGAGGAGGCAGACATCATCTCGACACTGATGTGATCTAATAAGAGATTTCTGAACTGCTGGATACACAGACTTTGTTTGCTTTTCCAGTTTAGAAGGATAGTTTTCTTTGCGATACATAAACTGGTGAGGATTAAGTTTGCAGAATTAAATTCTATGTTAATTTCACCCAAGTAACCCAGTAGGCCCAGTTTGGGGTTTGTAGGGATGTTACATTTGAAGCAATTTGACAGATCTTTACATACCTGAAACCAGAATTCCTGGACAGGTGGGCAAGACCACAAAGCATGGTAGTAGCTGTCAATTGTGTTGCCAGTGCAGTGTGGACAGATGTTTGATTGTGACAGACCCATCCTGAACATCCTGTGTCCTGTATAATGAGTTCTATGCAGAATTTTAAATTGTATTAGTTGCATGTTTGAATTCTTAGTCATTGTAAATGTATTTGAACAGATTTGTGACCATTCATTTTGGTCAAAGTTACTGGATAAGTCTGCTTCCCATTTAGAAGTTGGGAGACATATGGAATCGTCTAGCTTTGATAGTAATCTATATATTTTGGATAACAGTTTCGGGGCATTGAGATTTAAGAATTCTGCAGCCCTGATAGGTAGCTGCAAGTTTAATTGATCAGGGGTGTATTTCTTACCTATAATAGATTTAAGTTGGTGGTATTCTAAGAATTTTGTGCTGCTGATTTCATATCGTGAAGTAATTGTATCAAAAGGGAGAAAGTTCCCATTTTCTATTAAATGTTCTAACTGTTTTATTCCTTTATTCTTCCACTGAGGGAAGTTTATCATTTTCCGGTTTTGCTGGATGTCGGGATTGTTCCAAATAGGTGTAAGTTTGCATGGAATAAGCAAGGATTTGGTTAGTTTAAGAAATTCCCACCAGGCCATTAGTGAGGAGCTGATATTAATGCTTTTAAAGCATTTTTGGCGTTTGACAGCTGTGCTGATAAATGGCAGGTCTGAAATTGCCATATCCTCACACATAGCTTCTTCTATATTAAGCCATGGTTCATCTAGATAGCTAGGTTTAAGCCATTTAGAGATGTATTGTAGTCTATTGCTTATAAAGTAATTTTGGAAATTAGGCAAGTCTAAGCCACCGCTATCTTTAGTCTTCTGGAGTGTTTTTAGACTAATCCGTGGTGGTTTGTCTTTCCAGAGAAATCTAGTAACATTAGAGTCCAGTGATTTAAACCAGGTGGAGGGAGGTTTAATGGGGATCATTGAAAACAGATAATTGATTTTAGGTAGAATCATCATTTTTATAGTTGCAACTCTTCCCATTAGTGATATGGGTAAAGATTTCCACCGTGTGAGATCGTCCTCAACTGTTTTTAGTAGAGGGACATAATTTAGCTTCAGTTATTTTTTTAAAGGTGAGCATCGTCAGTCTGTGTTGTCTGAAACGGTGTTTCAGCAAACATTTTAAAATGCTCCAATGAGGTTTATAAAGCTAAATCATTTGCTGTCTTGTTGTATTGTCCACAATAAATTGGTGTGATAATGAGCAGTCAACTTTGTCCTGAAGCTTTTAATAATTGTTTTAAATGAGATTTTTCATGCTTATTAAGCGACAAGATTTAGATCAGTAACCACCATTTATTTATAAACATGTATATTTTAAACATACGTGTTCATAGCAGTTACATATATATATATATATATATATATATATATATATATATATATACATAGCAGAGGTAAAATATATTCTCACTGAGTACCATCTTCATAAAAGGTATAGATGGGATTTAAAAAAAAAAAAAAAAAAACTGTTTCTGCCCATTCTTGTTCTCTTTTATATTTCCTGATCTCTTTATCAGATTTACATAGGATGTTGAATTTAGTTTTCAGTCTGTGAATGTCAAATGGAGCTCATTTTCATCTTGTCTCAAAGGTGTCACTATGGGCTTGTTGTTAAAGCCCCATGTTATTCTGGAGCTGTTTCAACTCGCTGTGGTTCTTTTGACTGTTACAAACATCATTGTGGGTGCAGCAGTGCTGCTTTGGCTACAACAATGATCATTGGTAAGTCTATTTCCAGTTTTTTGGAAGGACAGCTCCGTGTTGCAGAGAGTATTGGATGCCGGTAGTTTTTTAAAACAACATTTATAAACTACACTGAAAATTAGACTCACGGATCATGATCTGTTGAGATTAACCGTCTCCCTTCAATGTGGTTCTCCTCAGGAACATGGAATAGATTTGTGAAAGGTTAATTGATTATACTGGGAGATATGTTTAATGCATACTCTGACATTTCTCTGTGGTACCTCCAGCTGTAAAAAAAACCCAAACCAAGCTTTTAACTACAGTGGCACAAAATATCTTTTAGTATTGTCATGGCAACGTACATGTGTGCAATAGTCAGGTCCTGCAATGTAGGAAGCAGATGCATTTAACATCCATCCGCAACCTGCAGACGTGGATGAGGAGCCCATCCATTTTCAAAACCCATCCATTTAAATAAAATATGATAAAAGGAAAATATTTATTCGGGACCTAGCACAATAAAAGCAAGCAACAAACTATAACAATAAGAATATCTTTTCAAATAAAAACATATCTCATACATTCTCACCAAAACACGTAAGATCAGTGCAGGTTACTTGTCAACAAGATTGCAGAAGTGCAGCGTAACTTAAAGTCCTAGTGTATGAAAATTATTCCCATGTAGTGGTGCACTAATTGGATACATAAAAAAACTAAACCAAGCCAGATAGAGATGACAGAATCCTAAAGTTCATTCATTCATTTTCCGAACCGCTTATTCCAATTCAGGGTCGCGGGGAAGCTGGAGCCTATCCCAGCTGGCTTTGGGCGACAGGCAGGGTACACCCCGGACAGCTCGCCAGTCCATCGCAGGAATCCTAGTTATTAGTTTTTATTTTGGCATATTTGGTGTGGGTAATGTGTGTATGTGTGTGTTTTTAAATGTGAAACTGTTTTTATTTTTTCTAATATTAAGCACTTTGATATGCTTTTGTATGAAAAGTGCTACACAAATCAAGTTTGAACTGAGTAGTGCTCTCTGGTGCCCTGCCATTTAGGTGCAGTATTACAATTTTTAAAGACGGGAATGCAACAAGCATGCTGGGTGCGCCGCCACCTATGTATTTCTAAATAACTCATTCTAAGCTGTGACAACACTGACTTGGATGCGATTGTGATTAAACTTTAGTAAAATATGTATTTATGAAAGCTATATATGTTATATGAAAGCTATACATATATAACATATATGTTATATATGTTAATAAAATATAATTTCAGTTCATTTGTTTTCATTTCATTTATTTTCCAGATCACCTTTGAATTGAGAGAGCAGTCAACTCAGTTTTAGCCCAAAATCCACTGAATCTCGACTTTTTCTTTCTCTATTAGAGGGTCTCCAAAAAATGTTATGCAGGAATTTATTCTTCGTAATTTCGTACGTATGTAATTTCCTAAATGATCAAATTTTATTAAAAAAATAAAGTCAACAGTTTGTGTCAGCATAGAAGTACATACTAAGTAATATGCAATACTAAAAACAAATGTCTGGCATATCAACAGCATGAATGACAAGAAGACAATATTATAGGGAAGTATGATCCAGATTTTGGTTGAAATTACCAAATTATTTGTAGCCCTTTATTTGTGCACATCAGTGTTTCTCTGGTATATCTTGTCCCTCTGCTCGACTGTCCAAAGAACAACAGCGCCACCTGGTGGACAAAAGCAATTGAACTATTTTGAAGCAATCAGAATTCTCAGTATAAAATATTTAAATGATGATAGAGCATAATTAACTCATTTCTTTCTTAAGTGAGTGACTGAAATGGCATAAAGAGTAAAGTAAAATGCAATAGTTTTTAACTTCAGTTCTGAGATACTGAGTCTGGAAAATTCTTCTGAGCTGAATGCATGACATAGAAATCTACCCAAAAACTGAACAGATTTATTAAAGGACAAGTTTTTAAAGATGGACTAAGCAGACTTGGAACACTAATCCAGTTCAGGTTTGGAGACTTTAAGTCTTACAATAAAAATAAAAATGGAATTCTTTTGGGCTTTCACAAGAATAATTAAATATAAGATTGTGCAAATAATAAATCATTAGTTATGAATTAATACATATCTCCAGAAAAATAAATCAGCCTCGATTTGAGGGGTCTTTTAATCATTTATATTATTATTATTATGTTAAACAAAAAAACAAAAAAACAGCCACTATCATACAAGGAAAAGAATTGCATATCTATCAATAAATCGAAAATATTAAATATTTATAAAAAAAAATAATTAAATAAAAAATCAAACAGACCAACACTTAAAGTAATGCTAAATTACCTTAGTCTGACACTTATCAGCAAAACATCTAAATATCACACATTATTCACACTAACAGTTTCAGTGTATCATCCTCAAAATGTCTGTTTCCTGGCTTTTTTTCATTTGCAAAGTCATCAATCCTGTCCTCATATCCTCCTGACTACCAGTAGTTCAATTTGTCCTCTGTGGAGGAACTTTGTAAACCTAAATATTTTCATCTCCCTGAATGCTACTGAACTAACACTTTTTGGTCTTTAAAGAGGACATTTAGTGCTTTTAAATGGTACCTCATTTGTGGGGGTGGGGCTTCGTGAACTTTCTTTCTCTCCAAGAAAAATGGCATCCATTGCAACAAGCATGTTTTATGGGAAGAGCAAAAGAGCATAATACTTTTCTTTGTGCTGATTTTTACTTGACATTTTGTAGTTATATTTTCATTGAATATCTTATAAACACATTAAATCGTTTCTTAGATAAATATAACTATATTTTACCACAATATTTAAAAGTTTAAGCAATGTCCTCCATAGTGGACATTTGTAGTTACACATTTTTTTCCCCTGGTAGTCAGGAGGATATGACAGCTGTCTGCCCGTCTCATGGTTGCACGTGCAATGCATTTATTTGTAAGGTGTGGGCCCAACCACAACAATAACTTCACACATTTTTACCTGATTTTTCTCCCAGTTTGGTTCGTTACAAAGGGCAGAGACATTGTTATGATACAGGTTACTGTTAAACATTTAAAATGATGTGCTTTTATGCTAAAATATTTTTATAATGCTATTTAACAAAGACACAAGGTAGCTACAATCCAAATGAATGTATAAATTGATTTGATACTAACATGTTTGATTGTTTATTGACGCATTTGGATTCATCTGTCTTGTGAAATGTAATTCCACACGATCTGCTTTCAATATTTCACCGATTATTGCAACCATATGCCGAACAAAATACAGGAATAGTTGCTGGCTTTCTCTCGACTATGGTTGACTCTTTCTTTACATTTACTAGCTTATCAGTGAAGAGATACAGTTGAACAAAGTCTGAAAATAAAGCATTGTATCAAAATGTATAAATCAAAATTTAACAAAGGAATGTGAACAAAAACAGAAAAGAAAAAAAAGAGACCCACATGAAACTCTAAAACTCGCAAAAGTAAATCATAACTCATCAATTGGCAGCGTAGGGAGCAGGACGCAAACCACTGACCATCAGGCCACAGGACAAGAAGCTCTACCATCTGAGCCAGCTTCCACCCTGTATGCAACAATCTCATAATGTCATCAAAGAAACAAACAAGGCACTGCTTACAGTTTATTTTATTTAGACCAACGTTTATTTTTAGGCCTGTAAGGGGAGTCATGGACACACAAGTTAGCTGCAGATAAAAATGGACGCCCAAAACGCTGAAAAAGAAAGCTCGACGCCCCCTTGCCGCGCCTCCCCATAGACTTTACATGGAAACCTGCCGCTCTTGACGCTCAAAATGCGTTTGATCTGAACACACCGTGAGTATATACTCTGCATATACCCTGGATCAGCGTTTCTTAATCCTGGTCCTCGGGGCCCATTGCCCTGCATGTTTTAGTTCCTCCCAACTCCAGAACACTTGATGCAGATTATCTTAATTGCTTGCCAAGTTCTATGAAAACTTGATAAAGAGCCATTGATTTGAGTCAGCTGTGTTTAAGTAGGGGTGCCTACAAAACGTGCAGGGCACTGGGTCCCGAGGACCAGGATTAAGAAACACTGCCCTGGACTACGCCACTGGTTGTCACAATTCATTGTTATTTTTGTGTTTTATTGGTCCGTCTTGCAAACGGGATGTTGCATCTCAATAGGTTTTTCCATTAATACATTTAAATAAACAACACAAACGCATTAATGAGAAAATGCCCCTCAAAGATGTGTTTGGTTTTTACTTGCTTTGCAGAACCCAAAAGCACCACAATGATTTAGAATTATGCTAAAAGGCTAATAAACTACCTGATTAATCATCATACTGATAAATGTTGAGATATTACATTCTTCTGATCAATAATCAGCAAGATCTTTTGCATTGGGAATTACTGATTAAATATAGCCTACAATACAGATCTGGGTTCAGAGTTCCTCTCCCTGTTGCTGACAGAAGCTCAGGCAGTGTGAAGTCTGAACCCCGACTAAATGTCCCGTGAACCCCTTTTTATAGAATGTGCAAAATTGTCGGTTGATCTCCTCCCTCCCTCCGCTCTCTCCCTTCCTGCAGCTTGTGTACTGAAAACAGAAGTATAGAAGGAGGCGAGGGAGTGGAGTGGGAGGACTGATAGAGGTGTGTAGTAGAATGAATGAAACTGTGTGTTGCAGAAACTTCACAATCTTCAGATAAAAGGGAGTGAAGCTGGTTGAGCTGAAAAAGAAGTTTTGTTTTTTTTATCTATTTAATGAAAAGAGATCCAGCATACCTCAATTAATACTGTACAGGAATTTACACGCTTCACTGTGATATTTAGTATTTAGTTCACAAACACATATCACACAAAGAGAAACTTAATCAAATATCAATACAAGTAATGAATATACTGATACAAATGAGTAAATATGGATAAAACAGAGTAAATATTAATCTGTAAATACAAAGTTACATTCAGTAAACACGTTTGGAGATTCATTAGTCTCACAGAATAAAATTAGAAATCACAATTTACGCTGTAAACGTTCTGTCAGACTTTCAGATGGTTTTATGGAACAAGTGTGTTTGTGTGTGAACACCTGCGTGCTGCTTCCGAGTCAACGTTTATTATTGGCCTGGAACATTAAGTTAGAAAAGGTATTTATTTATATATAGCTACCCATATTATTTATACAACATTTATCATGTATTATTTGCATTTATTTCATTGCTTCTGTGATAGAAAAGTAAATGAAAGGAAGCGGTACTGTAAAAGGTTTATTCAAGCTTTCTCAGGACAAAGTGAGAAGCCTTGGCAAACATAAACTGTCAACAAAGACTCAGTGATGAAATAAGGCATCATGATGTAAGCTGAGCTCAGCAGAATCACCGGTGCTTCCCCACCCAGTGACCCACTGTCCGATTGATCCAGTTTCAGCTGCGTCTCCTTCTCTGATGCCACTCAATGCATCAGCCCTCCCTCTCCTTTCTCTTATATGCCACACTACCACATGGCCATTGGGCAGACTATAAACCCAACAGGACTGCAGTGAGACGCTGGGAGAATCACTCACTGTGGATGTTCACTGGACTCAGACACAAGATTATCGCTACCAAACTGTACATTTATGTGAACAGAGTTTTTAGTGTTGATGTAATGTCAGCCTCAGCCAGAGCACGTCTCTCTTGTCCTGCCTCTAACTGAGGATTTATAAGGACAGCGCAAAGTTTTGAAGGACTGGATTTTGTGCAGGACTCTTTTTTTATTTTTTCCAGTTTTCATGACAATCAGGTGACAGCTGTTGCTATGACAACTGAATGTTGCATGACTGTGGCTTATCAGCAGAGACAAGTTTGCCATCAACTCTTCCAGCTCGTCATCAGGTTATCTATAGAGTTTAGGTTATGTTCTTTGGTCTCATATTCAGTGAAACTAACTGAAGTTTGTGATTTTCTAGTCATTATTGGAATTATTTTGGATTGTTATCTCTTGGATTATCTAAAATAGCAACTTTGATGTGTCATATGCCAAGCATGGCTTTATTTTAAACAACACAGATGCGTATGAAACAACTGAGGATGTCATCCAGATCAAACTAAACCTAATAAGGACTTGAAATGAATACTGATCTCTATGTTGTAGCGTATTATCATTAACGTTAACCTGTGATTCAATGTCGGAGCGACAGTGGGTGTTTTTAATTATTAATTCGCTGTGTCCTTAGACAAGCGGACGATCTCAGGGCACCACCCATCCCTAAATTTGTTATGCGGTCAGGTAAGGAATACCGTAATATGACAATGATATTTGTCTAATAACAGATAATCAGTCTCAGAATACGCTTACTGTAAGTTCTCGTCAGAGGGAACCAATCACTTCTCAAAGATCGATCACGCTACCATGACTTCTTAAAATATAACACACTTTATTAAAAACCACACCGGTTAAAATCATCAGGTCCAAATGAAATTAATAATGTAAACCAGAAATAACGTCAGCAAGCAATGAAATACTGAATTAGCCAAGATGAGGATGAGAGAGAGAGAGAGAGAGAGAGAGAGAGAGAGAGAGAGAGCCGAGCCGAGCTTCCATGTATGTAAGCAGCTTACATAACTGACACAACTAGGAAGGTTGGAAAGATGGCAAGTCTAATGAAGTTAACTAAATATGTCAGGGTAGACTATCAGGCGGATACCGGGGGAATGGATTTAAAAAGGGCAGCTTCTGCTAAGACACCAGCTGGATCGGAGACAATGGAATAATGGGTCGGCCTTACTTCAGCGCCTTGGTGGTCGAGAACCCGAACCTTGGGTCCAGTGGGCAAGGATTCAGTGGTCGTCCTG
This sequence comes from Telmatherina bonti, assembly GCF_933228915.1. Lineage (NCBI taxonomy): Eukaryota > Metazoa > Chordata > Actinopteri > Atheriniformes > Telmatherinidae > Telmatherina > Telmatherina bonti. The sequence goes on along the minus strand of NC_136620.1, from coordinate 16,548,191 downwards.
ATACTTGTCCAAAGGGGACCTCCACAGAAGTCAGGAGCTCGCATGGAACCACCTGGTTCGACGTCTGAAGCTGGACCCAACTCTGATTAGAATCCACAGGTCCCGGGTGCCGGCAAAGTCCTGGGATCAGCTGGAGCAGTAACGTTCGGGTCGTCCGTGCGTTACTGGTCACAGTCTTTGTGGGCCGGGAGAACAGCTTCGATGGTGTGTCAGAAGCAAAAATTGTTCAGCCAGAATTGGAGGAGTTTTCTGGTGTTAAGCAGGAGCGAGCTTACTTACTTAACAAAAACGAACATGACGCCAGACGGACAAAAACACAACTAAAGCAAACATCAAACGAAAAGAAAAAATAAGAGAGAAACAAAAGAAAACGAGAGAAGAAACAAAAGAAAAAAGGTAAGAATGGAAGAGACGAGTTCCGGGAAGACCCGTAGTTAAATTTGGCGCTCTGGGGCGGACTTTAGATTATCCAATCAGAGCGCAGGGGTCAGGACATGGGGTCTGAAGGTTTGGTCAAAATACTAAGTTCTTGGGGAATTAAACTTAACATTTTTCCAACCTCAAAACATGTCTATAAAATCCATTTATAGATGAGAAGAAGTATGAATGATCCTCATAAATATGAACCTTAAAACAGTTTTGCTGCTGTCAAAAGGGGAAAAGGTTTGTTAACAGGTACAAGACATTTCATTAAGACATTTCAAGACTTCAATACACTTCATCATCGATGATTTTAACTTTCCACGAACCTGGTGGGTTAAGAAATCATTTCCACACAGCAAGTTCTTACTTTGAGTCAGAGTTGGTAATAACAACAGCATATAATGTTAATCACGGTGTATTTAATCAGCCTGAAATGCATATCTCAACCTGTTCGAGGGTGTCTGCTAGATGGTGCCATTGCTCCATCCAAGGAATCACAGAAATGAACTAACTTGCTAACTTTTGTGGATTTCACATCTGAAAAACGGTTAAAGTCTTGGATTAATTTAGAAAGGAAGAAGAGTCCATTTATCCAGGTGTGCTGAGGATACATCCAGTATTTTATACAGTTTAGAATTCAGAGCTTAAAGGTCCTGCTCTGGAATTTGGTCTTTGTGTGCTGAGGATACAAAGGGACCTCCTGGGGTGATGGACGACAGGCTCTTACCAGGGTCCAACTTCAAAAGGGTGCCACAGTCTGTCTGTGTAGACATTTCCTACCAGGAACAAGGCCACCAGGGTTCCTGGTTTAAAGTGGAGGTCTGTCTACCTGGATTAAGATGGATTTGATTTTTAGGGCTTTCATTGAGCTCTGTTTTGGAGATGTGTGGATGGACTTCCTTTTGAAGTAGAAAGTCCTGAGTCCTTATCTGATTTGGGGGTTAATTCGGCCTTGGGGGTTGCTACAAGCATCTCTACCAGTATGTAAAAGCCAAACTAAGTGTTATAACACTACTGTTTCAGTGTTTACACTATTAACTTCTTCTTAATAACAACTCAAACATTTGCTAAAACACATGTATTCTGTTTATTTTTTGTCATGGGCTTCTCCTGGCAGTGTTTTTTCTTCTTCTGGATTTTTAGGTGGGGCTGAGCAGGCTTCCTGGTGGCTCAGGGCGGAGTCTGGAGTGCTAATGGAACACACCTGCTGCTCATCTGGCACTGCTATTTAAGCACTTGCAAGAGCTCCAGTCTCCGCCAGATTATCTCACAGTACTTTTGGTAAATCCGGCTCCTTGAGATTCTCAGTCTTCTCGAAGAGTTATTTAACCAATGTTTCTGCTCCTGCTATCTACGCAGCATCGCCTTGCCTGGATCCACTCCACCAACCCAAGAGTTATTTCCAGCTGCTCTGCTCGCCCTGCCGTCTTGTCCACCATGCCTGGGAACTTGACTATCCCCCTCCAGCCAAACAACCACCCCTGGTCACAGTAAGCTCCATCTTGGCAAAAAACTATCTCGGAGACTTCATGTCTTTTGGACTCCACTAATTATCTTCTCCTCCTAGAAACACAACCTGGACAGAAAACACCCAAGCGATTCTACATATGTTTGCAATAAATTCTAGGAACACAGAAAGAATCTAGAAACACAGATTGTGTAAATGTTTTACAGTCAATAGTGAAGAATGAACTAACCTGAAGGATTTAAAGAGCAAAGTGAAGAAGACACACCAGATCATTTGAAAGGAGGGAGTGGCCTCACCACTTTTTTCCATTTCAGAGTGACATCCTGCTGATATAAAGATCTATTGTGATGGGCTGAGCAGTGAAGCAGTCTGGCACAGGTTGAAAGTTTAAAAAAAAAAAAAAAAAAAAAATCGGGTTTTTATTTTGACCCAAAAAAAAAGAGAAAAAGTTGTTTTAACACACATGAATACATCAGGCCTATAAAAGAGGTCAACTTAAAACTATAATCAAAGAATTTGTAACAGAAGTAACTCAAACAAAATGAAACAAACTGACCTAACAAATGACACACAAGGGTAAACTTAAATAGTGGCTAATCAGCCCAAACAGACAAACCCAAACCTGATTGACTGGAAGAGGCTGCCACACATCAGCCCAATAAGGAACACCAGGAAAGGTAGAAATGTACAATGCACACATGAGTGAAACACATTCTAGTGTTGCTAGGTTTGTTTTTTTTTGTGTGTGTGTCCTTCCTCTTTGTATCCCGGGACAGTTGATCTGTCAGCATCATCCCTCCGACTCTAACAATCCAACATACATTCTGCTCTTTTGGACCATGTTGAGGAGCTGACAGGAAGCAAAGGCGTCTCCACGGTGACAGAGCTCAGTGTTGGCATGGCAACGTGGAGGACATTTCTGCTTGCATTCTGTACATCGATGGCAGATTTAACTTCTAAAGAGGGGGGGGAGTAAAAAGGGTGCCACAGTTTTGTTTTTGATTTCAGCTCAAGTCTCTTAATTTAAAGCTGCTTTATGCCTTTTTAGTTTTTATATGTTCTGGGGAATATATCATGCTGTATTAAAGCTGCCGGATGGAAGACATATGCACCCCGGGGGAGGGAGAGGAGAGGCATCGATCAGTAGCAGCTCTCATTTATCCAACGCTCGGACAAAAGTGACCTTCGCCAATAATGTCTGTACGTCCATAATTTTGGTCATCGTGGTGGAATGTTTTTTTTTTATTTTTTTTATTGAAGTTAATCGTCACGTTCAACCAAAAGAAAATACTAAACAAAAAAAACGGTCTACCTGCTGGACTTTCTGCGTATTTATTCCAGCGTAAAATTGAGGTTTGCATGTCTGAAAAAATGGACCACAAAGTCACACTTCGACATTCCACAGAGAGCAACAGCTTCGATCACCATCATCTAGTTAAAATGATGACTTGTTTGTGCAAACGAATGCAAGATTGTGTGTTTGAAAAATGTAATTTTTTTTTAATATATATATGCAAGAATGCACCAAGTTACCAAGATGATTTTTTTTTATCATTTTTTAATCTTAATGCCAACTGATTAAAAGTGTTGCTGTGATGGCCAGATACCACTAACTTTTATTTGACTTTTTTTTTGTACATTAGGCATTGTTTTTCAATGATCATGAAATACAACCCTTCAATCGTACCTGATGAATGCACTGCCGATGGTTGCCATGTGTTTTCTTTTTGTACTTTCGCCACAGTGTTTGCATCTGAACAGTTTCCTGACTGTTGGCCTTGTCACTGTGACCACAAACTGCAGCCCACAGGACACAGGTCCAGGTCTGGAAACACCCTTTTTTCCTTCCCATTGGCCTGTATTTTAAAGGACCAGTTATAAACGTAACAAACAATTATCCTAATCTTGTAATATGAACGTACTTTTATTCACTCATTTGTATCAAGAACGTATTACAAGACTTGTGTACATGTGGAATCTTGTATGAGGTTTAACAGGCAACAGTCTGATTGTTGGATTAGAAGCCAGAATGACGCCTTTTCTGGCAAAATATGTGGAAAAAAAAACTGACGTTAATCCAATTACATTCATAAATGAGGTATTTAGAACATTGAAATAAACACTTAGGCCAAATAAGTTGTCCTATAACCACTCAGACTGAGGAAATACTTCAAACTTAAACTCTGTAGAAGTTTAAGTTAATTAAAAATGGCCACGTTCTACTTTTACAAAAGTAGAACCTTCCTTTTCTTATGTGAAAATATCAGGTCTGAATCTGCAATCATTTAAGTCTGTAATGATCTGTAGGGTTAGATTTAAACCTGGGCTCGTGGTCATGTGACAGTCATCTGTGGTAGCTGCTGTTTTTTGTTTACCAAAATCCCAAAGAGGTTGTCAGTGTTTTCTGTGACCTGCGGGACCAAACAGGCAGATCTGGATTGTAGAGAAAAAAAACCCAAAAAACTCCACTGATTGTCTTAAATGACACCAGCAAGAACTTTTCTGATGGCCGTCGTGGTAGAAGCTCCATCATGTTCATCTTTTCCTCCCCTCGTTTGTAAATCTACATCGCAGCCGATGTGCTTACTGTAAACTTATCATCAATGATTTGGGAAAGTAAATAAATTTTTAAAAAAAGATGTCGTACTTCTTTAAATGAAAGCTGAATAAATAGATGACTTGAACAAATCAGAGCTTCTCGATGAGTCTTACTTTGATGTCAACAAACATTTATTCAATTAATTCTAGCGATCTAGCGATGGTTATCTGCGTCTTATCTTCGAGGATGGGCCGATTCGATGGACTGACTTAAGTTCCCTGCCTCCTGTCTCAGGACACACAGGAGGGACTGGGAACTCTCCACAATCTACAGGAAGGAAGAAGAGAAACTATGTGAATTTTGTCTTGTTTTTCCTGTGAGAGCAGTTTAGGAGTATTTGTTTTTCAGTGATTAACGTGAGCACGCACGCAGGGAGTTCAGCATCCGCTGGGTGGATGCGTCACAAGCATGCTCGGACCTCGTCCTGCGGGATATGAAATCATAACAACGCAGCGCAAGCTCACTCCGACACTACAGGAGGTTTTTTTTTTTTTAAAAGGCTTTTTGTGGAAGAAATGTCATGTTTTTAAGCACAAAACAACTGAATTGTTCATAAAAAGAGAGAATTAATCTATTTTAGGTCTTTAGAAGCTGTTAAAAGTTAAGATCTTTGTTTAAAAAAAAAAAAAAAGACAAAACAAAGACATGCATTATTTAAGATACATCATGCCACAATGGTGTGTGTTTGCCTGCAACAAACGCTATGAATGCAGAGGGGAAGAGTTTACAGATGTGGCCTAAAGGGTTCTTTTAAGAGTTTTAACACTCTTAACCCTTTATTGGCCAAGTGACTATTTTTCATCACTTCGTTTTTTCATATTCACCGTCAAACTATATATTTTTTGTTTATGTAACAACAGAATGGAGGTCTTGGTTGATATCAGAAGGACAAACTTAGGTTAAAATTTCTCATTTAAAAGGTATTTTATTGAGTGCTCTATGAAGGGTTAAGGCAGAGTGGTACACACTTTGCTGTAGGCGGTCTCTGTCTCCGCGATGGTGCGATCAAACGTGGCTCGGGCTGCCAGCTTTTGGGCCAGACTCTCGTTGATTCAGCTCAGCTTTTCTGAGAGGATACGGATGTCATGCTGCAGCCGTTCTTTCTCCTCTTCTTCCTGCCTAATCTGCCGGTTCAGCTCATACCGCTTCGAGAGGAGGTCCTCCAAACCTGATCGAGACCAAAATAAAGATAATTACTGTGGATGTCTTAAAATCTGTATTTCCATATGTCTTTCGATAGTTGTAAGTTCTGACAACAAAGTCATACAAAAATGATCAATGAAAATCAAATGTATCAGCCCATGGAGGTCTGGATTTCGAATTATACTCAAAATGAAAGTGGAAAAACACACTACAGGCTGATCCAACTTTGATATAATGTCCTTTAAACAAGTCAAAATGAGGCTCAGTAGTGTGTGTGGCCTCCGTGTGCCTGTATGACCTCCCTACAACGCCTGGGCATGCTCCTGATGAGGCGGCAGATGTTCTGCAGAGGGATCTCCTCCCAGACCTGGACTGAAGCATCCACCAACTCCTGGACAGTCTGTGGTGCAACTTGGCGTTGGTGAATGGAGCGAGACATGATGTCCCAGATGTGCTCAACTGGATTCAGGTCTGGGGAACGGGCGGGCCAGTCCATAACATCAATGCCTTCGTGTTGCAGGAACTGCTGACACACTCCAGCCACATGAAGTCTACCATTGTCTTGCATTAGGAGGAACCCAGGGCCAATCGCACCAGCATACGGTCCCACAAGGGGTCTGAGGATCTCATCTCGGTACCTAATGGCAGTCAGGCTACCTCTGGCGAGCACACGGAAGGCTGTGCGGCGCTCAAAAGAAATGTCACCCCACACCATTACTGACCCACTGCCAAACCGGTCATGGAGGATGTTGCAGGCAGCAGAACGTTCTCCACGGTCTCTCCAGACTCTGTCACGTCTGTCACATGTGCTCAGTGTGAACCTGCTTTCATCTGTGAAGAGCACAGGGCACCAGTGGCGAATTTGCCAATCTTGATGTTCTCTGGCAAATGCCAAACGTCCTGCATGGTGTTGGGCTGTAAACACAACCCCCACCTGTGGACGTCGGGCCCTCATACCACCTCATGGAGTCTGTTTCTGACTGTTTGAGCAGACACATGCACATTTGTGGCCTGCTGGAGCTCATTTTGCAGGGCTCTGGCAGTGCTCCTCCTGTTCCTCCTTGCACAAAGAAGAAGGTAGCAGTCCTGCTGCTGGGTTGTTGCCCTGCCACGGCCTCCTCCACGTCTCCTGATGTACTGGCCTGTCTCCTGGTAGCGCCTCCAGCTCTGGACACTACGCTGACAGACACAGCAAACCTTCTTGCCACAGCTCGCGTTGATGTGCCATCCTGGATGAGCTGGACCACCTGAGCCACTTGTGTGGGTTGTAGACTCTGTCTCATGCTACCACTAGAGTGAAAGCACCGCCAGCATTCAAAAGTGACCAAAACATCAGCCAGAAAGCATCGGAACTGAGAAATGGTCTGTGGTCACCACCTGCAGAACCACTCCTTTATTGGGTGTGCCTTGAATTGCCTATAATTTTTTTTTTTAAATTACAAATGCCGCATCAGTATTATTACAGTCTTTAAAATGTTTGCTTTTTGAAACCTTTAACTATATTCAAGATCAAGATTCATCAGTTTCTTTGAAAAAAAACATTAATTAATTTCTATATTTGTTCTATTTGTGGTATTTATATTTATATATTGTTTTATCTCACTCACCAGATCAGATCCAGTATTTACTAAATATCTGTTGAATTTAACAATCAAGGTAATATCTTCTATGGTATCATTATTTGTGTTTAAAAAAAAAAAGTAAGCAAGAGGATTAGCTCTATCATTCCCATCATTTTTAATTTCAATTTAATACTTTCCCTATACTTTCCATATATTCTTTATATTATTCTTATAATATTATTAATATAATAATTAATTAGTATATTATTCTTGTTTTTTTTTTTTAAATATTTTTTCATCATGATCCTTTTTACTATATTTCTTATCATTTAGTCCATCTCTTTTTTTTATACCTTATATTTTAATTCTGCTTTACTGGTGCTCTTTATAAAGAAATCTTTACAGCATCCATTTTTTTTTCTTTTTACAGACATTTAAAATGTTTTTTTTTCTACTTTGATTGTTTTATTTGCTGTAGCAAATTTTGTTGTATGCTAATAAGAAGGGTTCATTTAAAGTCATTTAAAGAGTATATATATCCTGGACACAATCAGAAGGCAGATTTCAGCCTCAAGGTGAGGTCAGTTAACCTGCCACCGAGCCAAACCAGGACTAGATTAACTGGCACGTGACAAGGTTACAGGCATTAAAGCCATATGCATTTTTTTAAGCTTCTATTTTTGCGCTTATAGAGAAGAGAAGATTAGTTAAAACTAGTACTGAAATGTCCCTGCTGTTTCCAGACAGCTGCATTTATAGGTGGTTTCCCTTGTGAACTGAGTTAAACGCTCTTTTCCAGGTGAATGTCTGATCTGTGGAAGCCAATCAGATTGTGCTAGATAAAAACCAGTATGGAAATTACTTGGAAAAAAGTGGATTAACTTCGCTTAAAATTTAGACACTCGACAAATTCGTAATTGAGATTTAGGAACAAAACTGTACAAAAACAATTTTAAACTGCAGGAAAACACGTTTTTCTTTCATGCCCGAACGACGTATCGTAGCCCCAAATTTATTTTACCAACTAAAAACTACCAAAATGCCTTCCACACCTGCCCTTCGTTACAATAAAAAGGTATATATTAGTTTTAAACTAGAAAAAAAAAAAAGCGCAAACATACCCAAAGATCTATAAAAAGCTCCTGGATCCAGACGGTGATCCGGATAATTTCACCACAAAATTAAACCAGTTCTTCCTTTTTACATTTACAATAACTCCTGAAAACTTAATGAAACCCCGCCCATACCTTTTTTTGAGTTAGCATGAACAGAAACAAACAGATAAACAGATAAAAGCCGGTTAAAACAAAACTTGTATGTAATGATCGAAACAAGCTTCTTACACTTTACAACTTCATTGTTGTAAGACTGCAGAGCGGTCGGGTTGACGTTAATGTCCCAAACACGGTGGTATGGTGACGGTAGTGTCGTCTTTCTGAGGAAAACAAGAGAAAGTAGCTCCAACTTCTGCTGCCTCGATAGACCTGCAACCAATGTCCCTCCTGTCACCGCGCGCTCCCCTGACAACTAAACTGGATGTTTTGAAAGCTTCTTCTTCTACTATTAATTTAGCTGCCCGAGGTGGAATGCGTCGTGCTTGCGCCCCCTTCTGGCAGTTGGAGCCACGTTTTCTGATTGGATTTCAGGGATAGAATTTGATCATGTTTTGAAAATTGGTTGTTCACAGGGCCGGATTAAAAGTGCACAGGCCCCTGGGCCCAGAGTCTTTCAGGGGCCCCATTCCCCACCGCAACATTGTGAAAATTGTGAATGAAACGACATTTCTAACATCTCTCACCGAATGGTACCACTAGGAATACACTAGACACTGTGGTGCAACTATCTGGCTTTTATGTACATTTTGTTTCATGTCCAAACTGCTGGTGTTTACTCTCCACATTGGCCCTAAGAGGGCCCTGGGCCTGTACCCATACGGCCAACTGGATAATCCGGCCTTGGTTGTTTAAATTAGATTAATTTAAACCAATCCAATCCAAGTTTTGATCTGGATTAAGCCTTCCGTTTGTATTGCTCACAACATTTTTAGAAACTTTGTTTCAGGAAACCAGGATTGTCCTAATCCAAATAAAGGGTTGGATTTTAAGGTGGAAAGAAAATGTGATAAAACTTTTTAATTTGGTCAATAATATACTTTTTTAAATTCAGCGCATTGGCTTTTATTTATATTTTGGACTTGAATCGTTTAACCATGAATATTAAAATAGATAAAAGTTGGCATAGGGATGGAACTAATAAGCCTATCAGCATAGTAACCAGTGGTGTAGTGGGCCCTCAAGAAGTGGGTTTACTCTCAAATTTTCACCCTTGTTATAAAAATAGGAACAGTAGCCTGGAAAAATCACTGTTTCAGAAAAAGTGACATGTAAGACTACTCTATTTAGTTTAGCCCAACAATCAGTCAATAAATTTGCTCATAGTCATCTGCTCTAACTTCTCATTTATGAAATGATACACACACACACACACACACACACACACACACACACACACACACACACACACACACACACACACACACATATATATATAGTTGTTCTGCCCTGCCTCCTTGAGGAAGATCTGACCATAATCTGGTTCTTCTCACCTCCACCTACAAGTCCATCATTCAGCAGCAGCCAGTCATCACAAAGACTATCAAAATCTGGTCTGCTGAAGCTGCAGATGCTCTTAGAGGAGGCTTTGAGGCTACAGACTGGAATGTCCTCTGTGAACCTCATGGAGACGACATCAACGCTATGACTGATTGTGTGACAGATTACATAAACTTCTGTGTGGACAGCATCGTCCCAACAAGAACAGTGAGGTGCTTCCCCAATAACAAACCCTGGATCACCAGTGACCTGAAAAAGCTGCTGAACATCAAAAAGAAAGCCTTCAGGGATGGAGACAGGGAGTTATTGAGGGCAACACAAAACAACTTAAAACACAAACTAAGAAGTGCAAGGAGGACTACAGGAAGAAGTTAGAAAGTCAGCTCCAGCAGAATAACGTGAGGGATGTGTGGTCTGGAATGAAGAAGATCACCGGCTTCAAGTTAAAGGGGGACCAGCCTGATGGAGGTCTGGACAGAGCTAATGAGCTGAACATATTCTTCAACAGGTTCAGTTCACCCCCTACCTCCAGCCCAACTCACCACACACCCTCCATAAGCCCACTGCTTTCCTTTCACGCCTCCAATCTGTCACCCTGCAGCTCAGTCATGGACCAGAACACAGCTTCATCTTCCTCCACATCAGGACATCATGAAACCTCCACCTTGTTTGTCTCCTGCTCAAAACAACTATGTCTGATTCTCCAGTCTGAGACAAAATAGAGTCCCAGTGCTGTGGAAAACCTCATGCCTTGTTCCAGTGCCTAAAACAAACACAACCAGTTGAACCGAGTGACTACAGACCAGTTGCCCTGACATCTCACATCATGGAAGTCCTGGAGAGACTCTTACTGGCTCACCCCAACAAGCAAGTAAACACCTTTCAGGACCCATTACAGTTTGCATATCGTAATGGACTTGGGGTTGAAGATGCCATCATATACCTGCTCCAGAGAGCACACTCTCATCTGGACTCATTCGGGCAGCACTCTGAGGGTCATGTTCTTTGATTTCTCAAGTACTTTTAATACCATTCAGCCTGCTTTGTTATGTGAGAAGCTCCATAAATTCCACGTGGATACCTCCACAACCACCTGGATCTATGACTACCTCACAAACAGAACACAGTTTGTGAGACTGAAAGGTTGTGTGTCTGAGATGGAGGTCAGCAGCACTGGTGCACCACAAGGAACTGTACTCTCGCCATTCCTCTTCACTCTGTACACCTCAGACTTCCAGTACAACTCTGAATCCTGTCATCTGCAGAAATACTCGGATGACTCTGCAGTTGTGGGGTGTATCAGGGATGGACAAGAAGCAGAGAACTGGTCAGTCAGTTTGTTAAATGGTGCGGTGACAATCATCTCATATTAAATACCAGCAAAACAAAAGAGATGATTGTTGACTTCAGGAGGAACAAGAATAAACAAAGCACTGTTTCCATCCTGAGAGAGGAGGTGGAGGTGGTGGAGGAATACAAGTATCTTGGAGTTCAGCTGGACAACAAACTGGACTGGAAATGCAACACTGACTACATCTACAAGAAAGGTCAGAGCAGACTGTACTTCTTAAGGAAGCTGAGATGGTTTAACGTTTGCACCAAGATGTTGCATATCTTCTATAAGTCTGTTGTGGAGAGTGCAGTCAGCTTTGCAGCATCTGCTGGGGTAGTAGCATCAGAAACAGAGACTTGAAGAGAATCAACAAACTGATCAAGAAAGCTGGTTCTGTGCTTGGAGTAACTCTGGAGCCGCTGAAGCTGATTGTCCAAAGAAGAATGCTGCACAAGCTGATGAAGATGATGGAGGATTCTTCACACCATCTCCACAACACTGATGAAACAACAAAGTGTGTTCAGTGAGAGGCTTCTTCAGGTCTGCTTTAAGACTGAAAGATACAGAAGATCATTCCTGGCAGCAGCCATCAGCCTCCGGAACAAGACCTCCTCTAGTTAATTATCTGCAACAATATTGAATTTCCGTTTGGGGATCAAAAAAGTATTTTTCATTGAATTTAACTTAATTTCAATAATATAATATAATCATATCATCATCATCACTATCATAATTATTATTATTATTTATCATAGTTATTATTATTATTATTTTTATTATTATTATTATTATTATTATTATTATTATTATTATTATTATTATTATTATTATTAATGATAATAATAATAATAATAATAATAATAATATCATTCTAATATAATTACATTCTTATTCTATTATTATATTATATTGTATAATATAATAATGATTATTATATATTATATTATATTTTATAATATAATATAATATAATATATTATATTATATTATATTATATTATATTATATTATATTATATTATATTATATTATATTATATTATATTATATTATAATCTTGGATTAACTCAGTTACATGGTAATCACTAATATTTCATCAGCTTCATCTGGAACTGAAAATCCAGTATTTCACATTATGATGAGAGTAACTTTCTAAAATCTCGACGTTACATTTCCATGTGTGTGTAGTTACCCTGATCTCCCTTTTTCTATTTTCTTATGTAACCCCTGGAGTGTCTCCGAGTATCCCTGTTTGAGAAAGGGGAAAAAATACAGAAGTACCGGGTTGAAGAACTCAGTGGTGAGGCTGAGGTAGTTGTGTAAGGCGAGGAAGGTCACTCTCTGGAGACGCACCATAATAATCTGCAGCATCAAAACAAATATTAAACCATGGATGTGTGTAAAGTGCTTCGCTGCCTGCTTGCAGATCAGGACAACCTGCAGCTGTGATTTACCTGTATTACTCAGACCAGAGTTTCAGAATATTTCTCAAAAACTGACTGAAATGCCAAAGCAGGAAGACGCAGGACAGTGGAGGGGACTGCAGCCCTGTCCGACACCGTTTTGTAGGGAGCTGGGTAACCCTAAAATACAGAGAATACAGTGTGTGTGTGTTTAGGGAGGACACTGTGGATTGTTAAAGGTGCTTCACAGAGCTGTTAAATAAAAAGAAAGGAAACCATGAACAGGAAGAGACAGACCGCAGACATACAGTGATTACATTCAGGATACTGAGCAAACTGTGTGAACACTGTCTCCTGGCAGCACATCCTTCACCGCTGCATCAGTACCATCAACCAGATGTCATTTGTGTCGGGGACCTGGCCACCAGTTCAGAAAAGTTCACAAAACTGTGACAAAACACATCACAATTCAGTCTGGAAAATATATTCAATTTACACAATACACGAGAGACCCACCAGACTTCCCAGTCTGTTTATTCAAATCCGATGGTCTACTGCAGGGATGTCAAAGTCAAATACACAGAGGGCCAAAAAAACAAATTGGCTATAAGCCGAGGGCCGGATTGGTTCAATGTTTATTAAAACCTATTGAAATGATTGCACGTAGCCTATTGAACCAAGACCTAACACAGTGTATTATTTAATGATTAAATGAATAATCGGGAAAACATTTTTAAGCAGGCACACAGACAAGAACAAACTTCCTTCAAAGAAAAATCACATGTCCTGTACATTAAATTAATAAAGTAACATTTTCTTATGGCTCTGTCAGTAAGTTAAAGAGAAAACATTTTCAACAGGCAAACAGCAAAAAAGCAATTTTCCTTCAGAAACAAAATACGTTCCTTATATCAAGATAAAATAAATGAATAATAAATGAATGAATGATAAATAAATGAAACTGCATGCAATATAAACTGAAAATGCAATATTATCCTGCTCTATTATCCTACCAATTACTGCTTCAAATAGTAAAATGAGAAAACATAGAATAAATCAAATCAGTTGTATTATTTCTCATGGCTCTTATCTGCAATTTTCCCTGAGTCCATTAACTGAAAAACAAATATAAATAAATAAATAAAATACAATAAAATAAAATGCAAAAATATATGGCACACAGACAAAACAATACTTTCTGTGTGTTTTTTAGACGTTTCATGGTGCCTTCTTAGATTGTATTCTTTCATTACAGCCAAACTTTCTCCACACAGAAGACACACATGTTTGCCATTTACCTCAGTGAACATGTAGTCTGCCTCCCACCTAGCTTGAAACCCCCTGTTCTCAGCATCCACCTTCCGTTTAGCCATTTTTTGGGGAGGAGGTAGCTGAAAGTTGACATCTGCTCTGACTGCTAATGAATGATGAAGCAGAGGTCTGCTTGCTTCGCTGCAGTGAGTTCGCGAGTTACCGTTGCATTGTGGGAAATGTAGTATTGGTGCGTGCAAAACACCAGCGGGCGGCTACAGCCTGCGGGCCGGTTCTAATACTAATCAAATATCATCCCGGGGCCATAGATAATTCATTCCTTACACAGCCTTGACAAGGGCCTTGACTTTGACATATGTGGTCTACTGTATCGTCACTATTAACGATTATTGACTAGTTTACACACAAGATAATGTTACGTAGTTACGCTGTTAGAATACAAAACGGCAAAGACATATCATTATAATACATCTTCAGTTAGCATTTTTATCAAACGTTTAATTTGCCTTGAGGTCATTTTCTGGCACATATTAACACTGTTTAGCAGTCTCCGCATATTTATTGAATCAAGAGGCGCCATTGTACTGTGTAAAGTTGTTATTATTATTATTATTATTATTATTATTATTATTATTATTATTATTATTATTAATAATAATAATAATAATAATAATAATAATAATGATAATAATAATAATAAGAAGAAGAAGAAGACGAGTGATTATTTGAGGATGACAAATAGAAATAATTGTTGCGACATCTTAATATTTTCCCCTGTAATTAAAAGAAGGATCTTTTAATTAATTTTCAAAAGGTTCTTAAGATCGAATCAAGAGGATGGAATCTGACGTCATCATCAAAGATAAGTTTCCTCTTTGGTCCTTTGATACGTCATGTCAAAGGCAAACGAATATGACGTCAGACCCGCCCCACTATAATAGCCAGGTCTTGTCAGATACGCCTTCAGTTCTAAAGGACAGCTTCAGAAAAGACAAGTAGTTTTAGTTTCCAGCAAATTTACAGGATTTTTTGAAAGCTACGTCACAGTTTACAATGGAAAACAGTTTCAGTCAGGATTCTATCAAGGTACAAGAAGGTGAGATTGTGCAATATAAGAGTAATAGATATACTGTTGATAACTTTATTGGAAAAGGGTTTTTTGGAAAAGTAGCCAAATGCAGCGACATGGATACAAACGAGAAAGTGGCAATTAAATTTTTTAAACAAAAATTTTTCGAACTAGGAATGAGAGAAGCTTTGATCTTACACGAAATTCAAAAATTGGATCCTGACAAAACCAATTTGATGAAGTTCCACAGGCGCTTACAGTACAAGGGCATAAATTGCCTGGTTTGTGAGAAGCTGGACATTAGTTTATCTGAGTTGATCCAGCAGAAGAGGAAGCCACTGCATGTTTCTGAAATCGGAACAGTTGCAAAGCAGTTACTGGAGGCCATAAATGCGCTCAACAGTATTGGTTTGTCACATAATGATATTAAGCCCGACAATGTATTGTTAGTAAACCAGAAATCGCAGCCTTTCAAAGTGAAGCTAATTGACTTTGGACTAACTGCGAAGTCAGGTGACTTGTGTAATTATCGTACCTTTCAAGACCGTTCTTACAGGCCCCCCGAGATTTTTTTGGGCCTTCCAGTCAGTGAAGCAGTTGACATGTGGTCTTTGGGATGCACACTGATATTCTTGTATCTTGGTGACAACCTGTTTCAAGCCAAAAATAATTCTCACGTCATGAGAGCCATTTCAAAGATTGTAGGTATTCCTAATTACATACTGGATAAAGGACTGAAAACAGAAACCTTTTTTGACTCGGTGAAGACGGATGACAGTTCAGAATGGAAATGGAAAACAACGGATGAATATGAAAGACCTACAAGTGGATCAGATAATTTGACGCATATATACGATTACATCTTTAGTCTGGACGATCTGCCAACTCTGCATACAGTGCCTAAAAAGTCCACAGAACCAGAAGACACGGATGGATTCATCAGTCTTCTCAAAGAGATGTTGCAGGTGGATCCAGACAAGCGGATCACCCCTGCTGATGCACTCATTCATCCTTTCATACTTCAAACTCCCTTATCTGAGGAAAGTAATCAGCCTTCTGACAACTTAAGTCAGATAAATGTGGCAGACATTCAGCCCAGTGCGATAGAAGTAGAGACCATTGTTACATCCAGTACTAAAGAAACAACTAAATCAGACAACAGTTTAACCAGCTTCACAAGCGATGTGACCAGTGCTAACAGAGTTACTGCTGTAACTTCTGCAGAAGTCTCTCCTAGCTACAAACCAGTTAAGGATAAATATGACAACAACAAAGGCCGTTTAAGATATCTTATAGAGGGGATGGAGGCAAATATTCAAAGTCAGGTCGAGTTGATTGAAGCATTTAATCATCAGAGAAATCAGGAACTCTATTCTGTCACCAGTAATCAGCCTTCTGAGACCTTAAGTCAGATAAATGTGGCAGACATTCAGCCCAGTGCGATAGAAGTAGAGACCATTGTTACATCCAGTACTGAAGAAACAACTAAATCAGACAACAGTTTAACCAGCTTCACAAGCGATGTGACCAGTGCTAACAGAGTTACTGCTGTAACTTCTGCAGAAGTCTCTCCCAGCTACAAACCAGTTAAGGATGAATATGTCAACAAAGGCCGTGTAAGATATTTTAGAGAGAGGATGCAGGCAATTATTCAAAGGCGGGTCGAGTTTAATGAGGCATTTAATCATCAGAAAAATCAGGAACTCTATTCTGTCACCAGTAATCAGCCTTCTGAGACCTTAAGTCAGATAAATGTGGCAGACATTCAGCCCAGTGCGATAGAAGTAGAGACCATTGTTACATCCAGTACTAAAGAAACAGCTAAATCAGACAACAGTTTAACCAGCTTCACAAACGATGTGACCAGTGCTAACAGAGTTACTGCTGTAACTCCTGCAGAAGTCTCTCCCAGCTACAAACCAGTTATGGATGAATATGTGAACAAAGGCCGTGTAAGATATTTTATAGAGATGATGGAGGCAATTATTCAAAGGCGGGTCGAGTTTAATGAAGCATTTAATCATCAGAAAAATCAGGAACTCTATTCTTTCACCAGTAATCAGCCTTCTGAGACCTTAAGTCAGATAAATGTGGCAGACATTCAGCCCAGTGCGATAGAAGTAGAGACCATTGTTACATCCAGTACTAAAGAAACAGCTAAATCAGACAACAGTTTAACCAGCTTCACAAGCGATATGACCAGTGCTAACAGAGTTACTGCTGTAACTTCTGCAGAAGTCTCTCCCAGCGACAAACCAGTTAAGGATGAATATGTCAACAAAGGCCGTGTAAGATATCTTATAGAGATGATGGAGGCAAATAATCAAAGTCAGGTCGAGTTTAATGAAGCATTTAATCATCGGATAAATCAGGAACTCTATTCTGTCACCAGTAATCAGTCTTCTGAGACCTTAAGTCAGATAAATGTGGCAGACATTCAGCCCAGTGCGATAGAAGTAGAGACCATTGTTACATCCAGTACTAAAGAAACAGCTGAATCAGACAACAGTTTAACCAGCTTCACAAGCGATGTGACCAGTGCTAACAGAGTTACTGCTGTAACTTCTGCAGAAGTCTCTCCCAGCTACAAACCAGTTAAGGATGAATATGTGAACAAAGGCCGTGTAAGATATTTTATAGAGATGATGGAGGCAAATAATCAAAGTCAGGTCGAGTTTAATGAAGCATTTAATCATCAGAAAAATCAGGAACTCTATTCTGTCACCGGTAATCAGCCTTCTGAGACCTTAAGTCAGATAAATGTGGCAGACATTCAGCCCAGTGCGATAGAAGTAGAGACCATTGTTACATCAGTTACTAAAGAAACAACTAAATCAGACAACAGTTTAACCAGCTTCACAAGCGATGTGACCAGTGCTAACAGAGTTACTGCTGTAACTTCTGCAGAAGTCTCTCCCAGCGACAAACCAGTTAAGGATGAATATGTCAACAAAGGCCGTGTAAGATATCTTATAGAGATGATGGAGGCAAATAATCAAAGTCAGGTCGAGTTTAATGAAGCATTTAATCATCAGAAAAATCAGGAACTCTATTCTGTCACCAGTAATCAGTCTTCTGAGACCTTAAGTCAGATAAATGTGGCAGACATTCAGCCCAGTGCGATAGAAGTAGAGACCATTGTTACATCCAGTACTGAAGAAATGACTCAATCAGTCAACAGTTTAACCAGCTTCACAAGCGATGTGACCAGTGCTAACAGAGTTACTGCTGTAACTTCTGCAGAAGTCTCTCCCAGCGACAAACCAGTTAAGGATGAATATGTCAACAAAGGCCATGTAAGATATCTTATAGAGATGATGGAGGCAAAAATTCAAAGTCGGGTGGAGTTGATTGAAGCATTTAATCATCGGATAAATCAGGAACTCTATTCTGTCACCAGTAATCAGTCTTCTGAGACCTTAAGTCAGATAAATGTGGCAGACATTCAGCCCAGTGCGATAGAAGTAGAGACCATTGTTACATCCAGTACTAAAGAAACAGCTGAATCAGACAACAGTTTAACCAGCTTCACAAGCGATGTGACCAGTGCTAACAGAGTTACTGCTGTAACTCCTGCAGAAGTCTCTCCCAGCTACAAACCAGTTAAGGATGAATATGTCAACAAAGGCCGTGTAAGATATTTTATAGAGAGGATGGAGGCAAATAATCAAAGTCAGGTCGAGTTTAATGAAGCATTTAATCATCGGATAAATCAGGAACTCTATTCTGTCACCAGTAATCAGTCTTCTGAGACCTTAAGTCAGATAAATGTGGCAGACATTCAGCCCAGTGCGATAGAAGTAGAGACCATTGTTACATCCAGTACTGAAGAAATGACTAAATCAGTCAACAGTTTAACCAGCTTCACAAGCGATGTGACCAGTGCTAACAGAGTTACTGCTGTAACTTCTGCAGAAGTCTCTCCCAGCGACAAACCAGTTAAGGATGAATATGTCAACAAAGGCCGTGTAAGATATCTTATAGAGATGATGGAGGCAAATAATCAAAGTCAGGTCGAGTTTAATGAAGCATTTAATCATCAGAAAAATCAGGAACTCTATTCTGTCACCAGTAATCAGTCTTCTGAG
>NC_136620.1:16449223-16524223 GCF_933228915.1 Telmatherina bonti | reverse complement strand
AACAAAATTTCAGATGAAATTTTTAAACTGATCACAACTTTGAACAAACCTCAAAAAACCATCGAACAAAGATTTATGAATTTTGCAAACGATGTGTTTAAGCTGCTTTATTTTAGGAACTAATTGAACTATTGCTCTGGTGATCAGAATCTCTTTATTACATGGATTCATCTTTAGTAAATACATTGTTAAGCACTGGTGTTTACATAGGATATTTACATAGAACACTTAGGATCAGCGGATTTAAAGGTAGGTAATACTAGTCTAGTCAAGTGTACTATATTACTGTATATGTGTAATATGTTACTATATATGTGTACTCTGTACTGTATATGTGTATTATGTACTGTTTATGTGTACTATGTTGCTGTATATGTGTACTATGTACTGTATATGTTTACTATGCCTCAGCTGAAACCCAGTCTGAACTATTTGTCTAAATCACCTCTATTATTGTGTTTTATCACAGCAAAGAAACACACTCTTCTGAGTTCAGACATCATTGTCTCCACTATCAAAGATCCTGATTTATCCTCACTAACAAGTCTTTCATAACAATTTCAGGAGGATGTAATCTCTTGGTTTAAGTTAAAAACCAAACCAGTAATATCCTCTTCATGACTGCCGCTTGATGAGACAGACGTCGCTCTCTTCATGCTGGTTGACGTGGTTTTTGTTCAGCTCTCACATGCGTCTGCATCACTGTGTTCACTGACGGCACAGAAATACCAGCCGTTATCTGTTTGCTTATCTTATGGTTCTTCACTGTGACTGTTCCTCTCTCAGCCTCAGTCTTGGTGGCTGAAAATTTGTCTTTGCTGAAGTCTCCAAAGTCGTGATCAGCTTTGCCCGTCATTGTGAAGACAATCAGCTTCATGGTTTCTCCTGGCCGCTGTCTGTACCAGTACATCTGGAAATAAGTTAGACCTTTTGCGTGGTTGCAGTCCATTGTTGCATCGTCTCCCTGGTTTTTCCACAGCATGGAGGTCTGTGTGACATCACTGCCATGAATCAGACCTGTGTGTGTGTATAACAGATTAAAAATAAACAGTTTAAGCTGAAGGTTTTGACCTATCATCACACATACTACTGTTACCTGAAATACTAATCCTGCAGTGAGGATCTGTGAGTTCTCATCATTATTTACCTGCAACCCAAAGCAGAAATATGCAGAAGCTGAGAAGATGATGTTTGGTGATCTTCATGTTCTTGAAGTCAGACACATTCACAATCAGCTGCATATTTATGGGGAAAGAAATACTTACAGATGGGAGTGTCTTTCTCTGTGATGCTCTTTGATCCTGCAAACTGCTCTATCTATGATCACATGATGAATGAAAGTGTAACTGTAAGTATACTTTACACCCCCTTGTGGTACACAAGTTAGAAAAGAAGAGGTTTTCTGAGAGCATCAGGCTTGTGTACAAAGGATTTTTAATTTCTGAACTCTGCTTCAAAGTCTGGCTTGGTTCTTTCACCAGTGTACAACATTTGTTTCATTTTTTTCCCCATGCACCAGTTGGTACCAGTACATCTGCTAATAGGCAAAATCCCCAGTTCACACTCAAAAATAGAGGTACCAGCTTGTACCTAAAAAGGTACAAATGCTTGTCGCTGGGGGTGTACTTTTTAGTTCTTTAGTTCTTCTTTTTAGTTTCAAACTAGCAGAACAACGGCTGCACTGTTTACGTTGGTAAGTCACGTGACACGTAGATTCTCGAGTGCAGTTTAAAATGCCGTTGGTAGCTAACCGTTATCGCATAGATGAACAAACTCTTCGGCTCATCTGAACATTACATCTACTTGTGAGTATATATTTGTCAGTTTGCAATATTTTCAGCTTTTATGAATAAAACAATAATATATATGTATATATATTCTATATATAACTTTTTCCCCCAGCCAAGCAGTCTGATTAGCTAGATTATAATATGCTAAATTGTTCTCTTGCAGACAAGAAAATGACGGAAGACGAGGGCTGGCGTAAAAGATTTATGAAAACATGTTTTCACAAAAGCAATCTGTTTACCATTGCCCAGGTTATGGGTTTCGCCCTGGGTGAGTGACGACTGGTGTATAAATGCAGTGAAATGCTGATTTAATAAATTTTTCATGCAAATTAACAGACACATTAGGCGTTGTCATGGTTCCATTTAGAAAGGTATATCTCAAGAATACTTAAAAAGGAAACCATAAAAAACAGGTATCCTATTTTACTTTAACAGCCCTAATTTCTCGGTTGATGAAATATATAACATCAATTTGATTTGTATACTCACAAAATTCTTTATTCATAAGATGATCTGGCTAAAGAAATTACCCTCCTTCTTTGTATTTGAAACTACAGATGTCCAAAGTTACATAAAAACTTTTGAACAATTAAATCAAATGAATACAAAAGTGTTAAAAACGTTACAAATTTGAGAAAAATACAAATTCATCTTAACAGACCCCTTATTTTTATTTCATTTATTTATTTTTTCTATTGATTTTTATATTTGTTATTGTGTTCTATGTATGTTAATTGAAATATACGTTGCAAAAATGTTATATGTTAAACGTGTGTTGAGTTGAAAATCAATAAGAAAAAAAAACAGGCGTTTCACGGCAACCAGGTTCAGCTGGTTAAACAGCGCCATCTGGCGGACAATTGTAATCATTGCACCTACTTTAGTTATTTTTTTAAAGGTGAGCATCGTCAGTCTGTGTTGTCTGAAACGGTGTTTCAGCAAACATTTTAAAATGCTCCGATGAGGTTTATAAAGCTAAATCATTTGCTGTCTTGTTGTATTGTCCACAATAAATTGGTGTGATAATGAGCAGTCAACTTTGTCCTGAAGCTTTTAATAATTGTTTTAAATGAGATTTTTCATGCTTATTAAGCGACAAGATTTAGATCAGTAACCACCATTTATTTATAAACATGTATATTTTAAACATACGTGTTCATAGCAGTTACATATATATATAAATATATATATATATATATATATATATATATATATATATATATATATATATATATATATATATATACATAACAGAGGTAAAATATATTCTCACTGAGTACCATCTTCATACAAGGTATAGATGGGATTTTTTTTTTAAAAAAAACTGTTTCTGCCCATTCTTGTTCTCTTTTATATTTCCTGATCTCTTTATCAGATTTACATAGGATGTTGAATTTAGTTTTCAGTCTGTGAATGTCAAATGGAGCTCATTTTCATCTTGTCTCAAAGGTGTCACTATGGGCTTGTTGTTAAAGCCCCATGTTATTCTGGAGCTGTTTCAACTCGCTGTGGTTCTTTTGACTGTTACAAACATCATTGTGGGTGCAGCAGTGCTGCTTTGGCTACAACAATGATCATTGGTAAGTCTATTTCCAGTTTTTTGGAAGGACAGCTCCGTGTTGCAGAGAGTATTGGATGCCGGTAGTTTTTTAAAACAACATTTATAAACTACACTGAAAATTAGACTCACGGATCATGATCTGTTGAGATTAACCGTCTCCCTTCAATGTGGTTCTCCTCAGGAACATGGAATAGATTTGTGAAAGGTTAATTGATTATACTGGGAGATATGTTTAATGCATACTCTGACATTTCTCTGTGGTACCTCCAGCTGTAAAAAAAACCCAAACCAAGCTTTTAACTACAGTGGCACAAAATATCTTTTAGTATTGTCATGGCAACGTACATGTGTGCAATAGTCAGGTCCTGCAATGTAGGAAGCAGATGCATTTAACATCCATCCGCAACCTGCAGACGTGGATGAGGAGCCCATCCATTTTCAAAACCCATCCATTTAAATAAAATATGATAAAAGGAAAATATTTATTCGGGACCTAGCACAATAAAAGCAAGCAACAAACTATAACAATAAGAATATCTTTTCAAATAAAAACATATCTCATACATTCTCACCAAAACACGTAAGATCAGTGCAGGTTACTTGTCAACAAGATTGCAGAAGTGCAGCGTAACTTAAAGTCCTAGTGTATGAAAATTATTCCCATGTAGTGGTGCACTAATTGGATACATAAAAAAACTAAACCAAGCCAGATAGAGATGACAGAATCCTAAAGTTCATTCATTCATTTTCCGAACCGCTTATTCCAATTCAGGGTCGCGGGGAAGCTGGAGCCTATCCCAGCTGGCTTTGGGCGACAGGCAGGGTACACCCCGGACAGCTCGCCAGTCCATCGCAGGAATCCTAGTTATTAGTTTTTATTTTGGCATATTTGGTGTGGGTAATGTGTGTATGTGTGTGTTTTTAAATGTGAAACTGTTTTTATTTTTTCTAATATTAAGCACTTTGATATGCTTTTGTATGAAAAGTGCTACACAAATCAAGTTTGAACTGAGTAGTGCTCTCTGGTGCCTTGCCATTTAGGTGCAGTATTACAATTTTTAAAGACGGGAATGCAACAAGCATGCTGGGTGCGCCGCCACCTATGTATTTCTAAATAACTCATTCTAAGCTGTGACAACACTGACTTGGATGCGATTGTGATTAAACTTTAGTAAAATATGTATTTATGAAAGCTATATATGTTATATGAAAGCTATACATATATAACATATATGTTATATATGTTAATAAAATATAATTTCAGTTCATTTGTTTTCATTTCATTTATTTTCCAGATCACCTTTGAATTGAGAGAGCAGTCAACTCAGTTTTAGCCCAAAATCCACTGAATCTCGACTTTTTCTTTCTCTATTAGAGGGTCTCCAAAAAATGTTATGCAGGAATTTATTCTTCGTAATTTCGTACGTATGTAATTTCCTAAATGATCAAATTTTATTAAAAAAATAAAGTCAACAGTTTGTGTCAGCATAGAAGTACATACTAAGTAATATGCAATACTAAAAACAAATGTCTGGCATATCAACAGCATGAATGACAAGAAGACAATATTATAGGGAAGTATGATCCAGATTTTGGTTGAAATTACCAAATTATTTGTAGCCCTTTATTTGTGCACATCAGTGTTTCTCTGGTATATCTTGTCCCTCTGCTCGACTGTCCAAAGAACAACAGCGCCACCTGGTGGACAAAAGCAATTGAACTATTTTGAAGCAATCAGAATTCTCAGTATAAAATATTTAAATGATGATAGAGCATAATTAACTCATTTCTTTCTTAAGTGAGTGACTGAAATGGCATAAAGAGTAAAGTAAAATGCAATAGTTTTTAACTTCAGTTCTGAGATACTGAGTCTGGAAAATTCTTCTGAGCTGAATGCATGACATAGAAATCTACCCAAAAACTGAACAGATTTATTGAAGGACAAGTTTTTAAAGATGGACTAAGCAGACTTGGAACACTAATCCAGTTCAGGTTTGGAGACTTTAAGTCTTACAATAAAAATAAAAATGGAATTCTTTTGGGCTTTCACAAGAATAATTAAATATAAGATTGTGCAAATAATAAATCATTAGTTATGAATTAATACATATCTCCAGAAAAATAAATCAGCCTCGATTTGAGGGGTCTTTTAATCATTTATATTATTATTATTATGTTAAACAAAAAAACAAAAAAACAGCCACTATCATACAAGGAAAAGAATTGCATATCTATCAATAAATCGAAAATATTAAATATTTATAAAAAAAAAATAATTAAATAAAAAATCAAACAGACCAACACTTAAAGTAATGCTAAATTACCTTAGTCTGACACTTATCAGCAAAACATCTAAATATCACACATTATTCACACTAACAGTTTCAGTGTATCATCCTCAAAATGTCTGTTTCCTGGCTTTTTTTCATTTGCAAAGTCATCAATCCTGTCCTCATATCCTCCTGACTACCAGTAGTTCAATTTGTCCTCTGTGGAGGAACTTTGTAAACCTAAATATTTTCATCTCCCTGAATGCTACTGAACTAACACTTTTTGGTCTTTAAAGAGGACATTTAGTGCTTTTAAATGGTACCTCATTTGTGGGGGTGGGGCTTCGTGAACTTTCTTTCTCTCCAAGAAAAATGGCATCCATTGCAACAAGCATGTTTTATGGGAAGAGCAAAAGAGCATAATACTTTTCTTTGTGCTGATTTTTACTTGACATTTTGTAGTTATATTTTCATTGAATATCTTATAAACACATTAAATCGTTTCTTAGATAAATATAACTATATTTTACCACAATATTTAAAAGTTTAAGCAATGTCCTCCATAGTGGACATTTGTAGTTACACATTTTTTTTCCCTGGTAGTCAGGAGGATATGACAGCTGTCTGCCCGTCTCATGGTTGCACGTGCAATGCATTTATTTGTAAGGTGTGGGCCCAACCACAACAATAACTTCACACATTTTTACCTGATTTTTCTCCCAGTTTGGTTCGTTACAAAGGGCAGAGACATTGTTATGATACAGGTTACTGTTAAACATTTAAAATGATGTGCTTTTATGCTAAAATATTTTTATAATGCTATTTAACAAAGACACAAGGTAGCTACAATCCAAATGAATGTATAAATTGATTTGATACTAACATGTTTGATTGTTTATTGACGCATTTGGATTCATCTGTCTTGTGAAATGTAATTCCACACGATCTGCTTTCAATATTTCACCGATTATTGCAACCATATGCCGAACAAAATACAGGAATAGTTGCTGGCTTTCTCTCGACTATGGTTGACTCTTTCTTTACATTTACTAGCTTATCAGTGAAGAGATACAGTTGAACAAAGTCTGAAAATAAAGCATTGTATCAAAATGTATAAATCAAAATTTAACAAAGGAATGTGAACAAAAACAGAAAAGAAAAAAAAGAGACCCACATGAAACTCTAAAACTCGCAAAAGTAAATCATAACTCATCAATTGGCAGCGTAGGGAGCAGGACGCAAACCACTGACCATCAGGCCACAGGACAAGAAGCTCTACCATCTGAGCCAGCTTCCACCCTGTATGCAACAATCTCATAATGTCATCAAAGAAACAAACAAGGCACTGCTTACAGTTTATTTTATTTAGACCAACGTTTATTTTTAGGCCTGTAAGGGGAGTCATGGACACACAAGTTAGCTGCAGATAAAAATGGACGCCCAAAACGCTGAAAAAGAAAGCTCGACGCCCCCTTGCCGCGCCTCCCCATAGACTTTACATGGAAACCTGCCGCTCTTGACGCTCAAAATGCGTTTGATCTGAACACACCGTGAGTATATACTCTGCATATACCCTGGATCAGCGTTTCTTAATCCTGGTCCTCGGGGCCCATTGCCCTGCATGTTTTAGTTCCTCCCAACTCCAGAACACTTGATGCAGATTATCTTAATTGCTTGCCAAGTTCTATGAAAACTTGATAAAGAGCCATTGATTTGAGTCAGCTGTGTTTAAGTAGGGGTGCCTACAAAACGTGCAGGGCACTGGGTCCCGAGGACCAGGATTAAGAAACACTGCCCTGGACTACGCCACTGGTTGTCACAATTCATTGTTATTTTTGTGTTTTATTGGTCCGTCTTGCAAACGGGATGTTGCATCTCAATAGGTTTTTCCATTAATACATTTAAATAAACAACACAAACGCATTAATGAGAAAATGCCCCTCAAAGATGTGTTTGGTTTTTACTTGCTTTGCAGAACCCAAAAGCACCACAATGATTTAGAATTATGCTAAAAGGCTAATAAACTACCTGATTAATCATCATACTGATAAATGTTGAGATATTACATTCTTCTGATCAATAATCAGCAAGATCTTTTGCATTGGGAATTACTGATTAAATATAGCCTACAATACAGATCTGGGTTCAGAGTTCCTCTCCCTGTTGCTGACAGAAGCTCAGGCAGTGTGAAGTCTGAACCCCGACTAAATGTCCCGTGAACCCCTTTTTATAGAATGTGCAAAATTGTCGGTTGATCTCCTCCCTCCCTCCGCTCTCTCCCTTCCTGCAGCTTGTGTACTGAAAACAGAAGTATAGAAGGAGGCGAGGGAGTGGAGTGGGAGGACTGATAGAGGTGTGTAGTAGAATGAATGAAACTGTGTGTTGCAGAAACTTCACAATCTTCAGATAAAAGGGAGTGAAGCTGGTTGAGCTGAAAAAGAAGTTTTGTTTTTTTTATCTATTTAATGAAAAGAGATCCAGCATACCTCAATTAATACTGTACAGGAATTTACACGCTTCACTGTGATATTTAGTATTTAGTTCACAAACACATATCACACAAAGAGAAACTTAATCAAATATCAATACAAGTAATGAATATACTGATACAAATGAGTAAATATGGATAAAACAGAGTAAATATTAATCTGTAAATACAAAGTTACATTCAGTAAACACGTTTGGAGATTCATTAGTCTCACAGAATAAAATTAGAAATCACAATTTACGCTGTAAACGTTCTGTCAGACTTTCAGATGGTTTTATGGAACAAGTGTGTTTGTGTGTGAACACCTGCGTGCTGCTTCCGAGTCAACGTTTATTATTGGCCTGGAACATTAAGTTAGAAAAGGTATTTATTTATATATAGCTACCCATATTATTTATACAACATTTATCATGTATTATTTGCATTTATTTCATTGCTTCTGTGATAGAAAAGTAAATGAAAGGAAGCGGTACTGTAAAAGGTTTATTCAAGCTTTCTCAGGACAAAGTGAGAAGCCTTGGCAAACATAAACTGTCAACAAAGACTCAGTGATGAAATAAGGCATCATGATGTAAGCTGAGCTCAGCAGAATCACTGGTGCTTCCCCACCCAGTGACCCACTGTCCGATTGATCCAGTTTCAGCTGCGTCTCCTTCTCTGATGCCACTCAATGCATCAGCCCTCCCTCTCCTTTCTCTTATATGCCACACTACCACATGGCCATTGGGCAGACTATAAACCCAACAGGACTGCAGTGAGACGCTGGGAGAATCACTCACTGTGGATGTTCACTGGACTCAGACACAAGATTATCGCTACCAAACTGTACATTTATGTGAACAGAGTTTTTAGTGTTGATGTAATGTCAGCCTCAGCCAGAGCACGTCTCTCTTGTCCTGCCTCTAACTGAGGATTTATAAGGACAGCGCAAAGTTTTGAAGGACTGGATTTTGTGCAGGACTCTTTTTTTATTTTTTCCAGTTTTCATGACAATCAGGTGACAGCTGTTGCTATGACAACTGAATGTTGCATGACTGTGGCTTATCAGCAGAGACAAGTTTGCCATCAACTCTTCCAGCTCGTCATCAGGTTATCTATAGAGTTTAGGTTATGTTCTTTGGTCTCATATTCAGTGAAACTAACTGAAGTTTGTGATTTTCTAGTCATTATTGGAATTATTTTGGATTGTTATCTCTTGGATTATCTAAAATAGCAACTTTGATGTGTCATATGCCAAGCATGGCTTTATTTTAAACAACACAGATGCGTATGAAACAACTGAGGATGTCATCCAGATCAAACTAAACCTAATAAGGACTTGAAATGAATACTGATCTCTATGTTGTAGCGTATTATCATTAACGTTAACCTGTGATTCAATGTCGGAGCGACAGTGGGTGTTTTTAATTATTAATTCGCTGTGTCCTTAGACAAGCGGACGATCTCAGGGCACCACCCATCCCTAAATTTGTTATGCGGTCAGGTAAGGAATACCGTAATATGACAATGATATTTGTCTAATAACAGATAATCAGTCTCAGAATACGCTTACTGTAAGTTCTCGTCAGAGGGAACCAATCACTTCTCAAAGATCGATCACGCTACCATGACTTCTTAAAATATAACACACTTTATTAAAAACCACACCGGTTAAAATCATCAGGTCCAAATGAAATTAATAATGTAAACCAGAAATAACGTCAGCAAGCAATGAAATACTGAATTAGCCAAGATGAGGATGAGGGAGAGGGAGAGGGAGAGGGAGAGGGAGAGAGAGAGAGAGAGAGAGAGAGAGCCGAGCCGAGCTTCCATGTATGTAAGCAGCTTACATAACTGACACAACTAGGAAGGTTGGAAAGATGGCAAGTCTAATGAAGTTAACTAAATATGTCAGGGTAGACTATCAGGCGGATACCGGGGGAATGGATTTAAAAAGGGCAGCTTCTGCTAAGACACCAGCTGGATCGGAGACAATGGAATAATGGGTCGGCCTTACTTCAGCGCCTTGGTGGTCGAGAACCCGAACCTTGGGTCCAGTGGGCAAGGATTCAGTGGTCGTCCTGATACTTGTCCAAAGGGGACCTCCACAGAAGTCAGGAGCTCGCATGGAACCACCTGGTTCGACGTCTGAAGCTGGACCCAACTCTGATTAGAATCCACAGGTCCCGGGTGCCGGCAAAGTCCTGGGATCAGCTGGAGCAGTAACGTTCGGGTCGTCCGTGCGTTACTGGTCACAGTCTTTGTGGGCCGGGAGAACAGCTTCGATGGTGTGTCAGAAGCAAAAATTGTTCAGCCAGAATTGGAGGAGTTTTCTGGTGTTAAGCAGGAGCGAGCTTACTTACTTAACAAAAACGAACATGACGCCAGACGGACAAAAACACAACTAAAGCAAACATCAAACGAAAAGAAAAAATAAGAGAGAAACAAAAGAAAACGAGAGAAAAAACGAGAGAAGAAACAAAAGAAAAAAGGTAAGAATGGAAGAGACGAGTTCCGGGAAGACCCGTAGTTAAATTTGGCGCTCTGGGGCGGACTTTAGATTATCCAATCAGAGCGCAGGGGTCAGGACATGGGGTCTGAAGGTTTGGTCAAAATACTAAGTTCTTGGGGAATTAAACTTAACATTTTTCCAACCTCAAAACATGTCTATAAAATCCATTTATAGATGAGAAGAAGTATGAATGATCCTCATAAATATGAACCTTAAAACAGTTTTGCTGCTGTCAAAAGGGGAAAAGGTTTGTTAACAGGTACAAGACATTTCATTAAGACATTTCAAGACTTCAATACACTTCATCATCGATGATTTTAACTTTCCACGAACCTGGTGGGTTAAGAAATCATTTCCACACAGCAAGTTCTTACTTTGAGTCAGAGTTGGTAATAACAACAGCATATAATGTTAATCACGGTGTATTTAATCAGCCTGAAATGCATATCTCAACCTGTTCGAGGGTGTCTGCTAGATGGTGCCATTGCTCCATCCAAGGAATCACAGAAATGAACTAACTTGCTAACTTTTGTGGATTTCACATCTGAAAAACGGTTAAAGTCTTGGATTAATTTAGAAAGGAAGAAGAGTCCATTTATCCAGGTGTGCTGAGGATACATCCAGTATTTTATACAGTTTAGAATTCAGAGCTTAAAGGTCCTGCTCTGGAATTTGGTCTTTGTGTGCTGAGGATACAAAGGGACCTCCTGGGGTGATGGACGACAGGCTCTTACCAGGGTCCAACTTCAAAAGGGTGCCACAGTCTGTCTGTGTAGACATATCCTACCAGGAACAAGGCCACCAGGGTTCCTGGTTTAAAGTGGAGGTCTGTCTACCTGGATTAAGATGGATTTGATTTTTAGGGCTTTCATTGAGCTCTGTTTTGGAGATGTGTGGATGGACTTCCTTTTGAAGTAGAAAGTCCTGAGTCCTTATCTGATTTGGGGGTTAATTCGGCCTTGGGGGTTGCTACAAGCATCTCTACCAGTATGTAAAAGCCAAACTAAGTGTTATAACACTACTGTTTCAGTGTTTACACTATTAACTTCTTCTTAATAACAACTCAAACATTTGCTAAAACACATGTATTCTGTTTATTTTTTGTCATGGGCTTCTCCTGGCAGTGTTTTTTCTTCTTCTGGATTTTTAGGTGGGGCTGAGCAGGCTTCCTGGTGGCTCAGGGCGGAGTCTGGAGTGCTAATGGAACACACCTGCTGCTCATCTGGCACTGCTATTTAAGCACTTGCAAGAGCTCCAGTCTCCGCCAGATTATCTCACAGTACTTTTGGTAAATCCGGCTCCTTGAGATTCTCAGTCTTCTCGAAGAGTTATTTAACCAATGTTTCTGCTCCTGCTATCTACGCAGCATCGCCTTGCCTGGATCCACTCCACCAACCCAAGAGTTATTTCCAGCTGCTCTGCTCGCCCTGCCGTCTTGTCCACCATGCCTGGGAACTTGACTATCCCCCTCCAGCCAAACAACCACCCCTGGTCACAGTAAGCTCCATCTTGGCAAAAAACTATCTCGGAGACTTCATGTCTTTTGGACTCCACTAATTATCTTCTCCTCCTAGAAACACAACCTGGACAGAAAACACCCAAGCGATTCTACATATGTTTGCAATAAATTCTAGGAACACAGAAAGAATCTAGAAACACAGATTGTGTAAATGTTTTACAGTCAATAGTGAAGAATGAACTAACCTGAAGGATTTAAAGAGCAAAGTGAAGAAGACACACCAGATCATTTGAAAGGAGGGAGTGGCCTCACCACTTTTTTCCATTTCAGAGTGACATCCTGCTGATATAAAGATCTATTGTGATGGGCTGAGCAGTGAAGCAGTCTGGCACAGGTTGAAAGTTTAAAAAAAAAAAAAAAAAAAAAAAAATCGGGTTTTTATTTTGACCCAAAAAAAAAGAGAAAAAGTTGTTTTAACACACATGAATACATCAGGCCTATAAAAGAGGTCAACTTAAAACTATAATCAAAGAATTTGTAACAGAAGTAACTCAAACAAAATGAAACAAACTGACCTAACAAATGACACACAAGGGTAAACTTAAATAGTGGCTAATCAGCCCAAACAGACAAACCCAAACCTGATTGACTGGAAGAGGCTGCCACACATCAGCCCAATAAGGAACACCAGGAAAGGTAGAAATGTACAATGCACACATGAGTGAAACACATTCTAGTGTTGCTAGGTTTGTTTTTTTTTGTGTGTGTGTCCTTCCTCTTTGTATCCCGGGACAGTTGATCTGTCAGCATCATCCCTCCGACTCTAACAATCCAACATACATTCTGCTCTTTTGGACCATGTTGAGGAGCTGACAGGAAGCAAAGGCGTCTCCACGGTGACAGAGCTCAGTGTTGGCATGGCAACGTGGAGGACATTTCTGCTTGCATTCTGTACATCGATGGCAGATTTAACTTCTAAAGAGGGGGGGGAGTAAAAAGGGTGCCACAGTTTTGTTTTTGATTTCAGCTCAAGTCTCTTAATTTAAAGCTGCTTTATGCCTTTTTAGTTTTTATATGTTCTGGGGAATATATCATGCTGTATTAAAGCTGCCGGATGGAAGACATATGCACCCCGGGGGAGGGAGAGGAGAGGCATCGATCAGTAGCAGCTCTCATTTATCCAACGCTCGGACAAAAGTGACCTTCGCCAATAATGTCTGTACGTCCATAATTTTGGTCATCGTGGTGGAATGTTTTTTTTTTTTTTTTTTATTGAAGTTAATCGTCACGTTCAACCAAAAGAAAATAATAAACAAAAAAAACGGTCTACCTGCTGGACTTTCTGCGTATTTATTCCAGCGTAAAATTGAGGTTTGCATGTCTGAAAAAATGGACCACAAAGTCACACTTCGACATTCCACAGAGAGCAACAGCTTCGATCACCATCATCTAGTTAAAATGATGACTTGTTTGTGCAAACGAATGCAAGATTGTGTGTTTGAAAAATGTAATTTTTTTTTAATATATATATGCAAGAATGCACCAAGTTACCAAGATGATTTTTTTTTATCATTTTTTAATCTTAATGCCAACTGATTAAAAGTGTTGCTGTGATGGCCAGATACCACTAACTTTTATTTGACTTTTTTTTTGTACATTAGGCATTGTTTTTCAATGATCATGAAATACAACCCTTCAATCGTACCTGATGAATGCACTGCCGATGGTTGCCATGTGTTTTCTTTTTGTACTTTCGCCACAGTGTTTGCATCTGAACAGTTTCCTGACTGTTGGCCTTGTCACTGTGACCACAAACTGCAGCCCACAGGACACAGGTCCAGGTCTGGAAACACCCTTTTTTCCTTCCCATTGGCCTGTATTTTAAAGGACCAGTTATAAACGTAACAAACAATTATCCTAATCTTGTAATATGAACGTACTTTTATTCACTCATTTGTATCAAGAACGTATTACAAGACTTGTGTACATGTGGAATCTTGTATGAGGTTTAACAGGCAACAGTCTGATTGTTGGATTAGAAGCCAGAATGACGCCTTTTCTGGCAAAATATGTGGAAAAAAAAACTGACGTTAATCCAATTACATTCATAAATGAGGTATTTAGAACATTGAAATAAACACTTAGGCCAAATAAGTTGTCCTATAACCACTCAGACTGAGGAAATACTTCAAACTTAAACTCTGTAGAAGTTTAAGTTAATTAAAAATGGCCACGTTCTACTTTTACAAAAGTAGAACCTTCCTTTTCTTATGTGAAAATATCAGGTCTGAATCTGCAATCATTTAAGTCTGTAATGATCTGTAGGGTTAGATTTAAACCTGGGCTCGTGGTCATGTGACAGTCATCTGTGGTAGCTGCTGTTTTTTGTTTACCAAAATCCCAAAGAGGTTGTCAGTGTTTTCTGTGACCTGCGGGACCAAACAGGCAGATCTGGATTGTAGAGAAAAAAAACCCAAAAAACTCCACTGATTGTCTTAAATGACACCAGCAAGAACTTTTCTGATGGCCATCGTGGTAGAAGCTCCATCATGTTCATCTTTTCCTCCCCTCGTTTGTAAATCTACATCGCAGCCGATGTGCTTACTGTAAACTTATCATCAATGATTTGGGAAAGTAAATAAATTTTTAAAAAAAGACAAAACAAAGACATGCATTATTTAAGATACATCATGCCACAATGGTGTGTGTTTGCCTGCAACAAACGCTATGAATGCAGAGGGGAAGAGTTTACAGATGTGGCCTAAAGGGTTCTTTTAAGAGTTTTAACACTCTTAACCCTTTATTGGCCAAGTGACTATTTTTCATCACTTCGTTTTTTCATATTCACCGTCAAACTATATATTTTTTGCTTATGTAACAACAGAATGGAGGTCTTGGTTGATATCAGAAGGACAAACTTAGGTTAAAATTTCTCATTTAAAAGGTATTTTATTGAGTGCTCTATGAAGGGTTAAGGCAGAGTGGTACACACTTTGCTGTAGGCGGTCTCTGTCTCCGCGATGGTGCGATCAAACGTGGCTCGGGCTGCCAGCTTTTGGGCCAGACTCTCGTTGATTCAGCTCAGCTTTTCTGAGAGGATACGGATGTCATGCTGCAGCCGTTCTTTCTCCTCTTCTTCCTGCCTAATCTGCCGGTTCAGCTCATACCGCTTCGAGAGGAGGTCCTCCAAACCTGATCGAGACCAAAATAAAGATAATTACTGTGGATGTCTTAAAATCTGTATTTCCATATGTCTTTCGATAGTTGTAAGTTCTGACAACAAAGTCATACAAAAATGATCAATGAAAATCAAATGTATCAGCCCATGGAGGTCTGGATTTCGAATTATACTCAAAATGAAAGTGGAAAAACACACTACAGGCTGATCCAACTTTGATATAATGTCCTTTAAACAAGTCAAAATGAGGCTCAGTAGTGTGTGTGGCCTCCGTGTGCCTGTATGACCTCCCTACAACGCCTGGGCATGCTCCTGATGAGGCGGCAGATGTTCTGCAGAGGGATCTCCTCCCAGACCTGGACTGAAGCATCCACCAACTCCTGGACAGTCTGTGGTGCAACTTGGCGTTGGTGAATGGAGCGAGACATGATGTCCCAGATGTGCTCAACTGGATTCAGGTCTGGGGAACGGGCGGGCCAGTCCATAACATCAATGCCTTCGTGTTGCAGGAACTGCTGACACACTCCAGCCACATGAAGTCTACCATTGTCTTGCATTAGGAGGAACCCAGGGCCAATCGCACCAGCATACGGTCCCACAAGGGGTCTGAGGATCTCATCTCGGTACCTAATGGCAGTCAGGCTACCTCTGGCGAGCACACGGAAGGCTGTGCGGCGCTCAAAAGAAATGTCACCCCACACCATTACTGACCCACTGCCAAACCGGTCATGGAGGATGTTGCAGGCAGCAGAACGTTCTCCACGGTCTCTCCAGACTCTGTCACGTCTGTCACATGTGCTCAGTGTGAACCTGCTTTCATCTGTGAAGAGCACAGGGCACCAGTGGCGAATTTGCCAATCTTGATGTTCTCTGGCAAATGCCAAACGTCCTGCATGGTGTTGGGCTGTAAACACAACCCCCACCTGTGGACGTCGGGCCCTCATACCACCTCATGGAGTCTGTTTCTGACTGTTTGAGCAGACACATGCACATTTGTGGCCTGCTGGAGCTCATTTTGCAGGGCTCTGGCAGTGCTCCTCCTGTTCCTCCTTGCACAAAGAAGAAGGTAGCAGTCCTGCTGCTGGGTTGTTGCCCTGCCACGGCCTCCTCCACGTCTCCTGATGTACTGGCCTGTCTCCTGGTAGCGCCTCCAGCTCTGGACACTACGCTGACAGACACAGCAAACCTTCTTGCCACAGCTCGCGTTGATGTGCCATCCTGGATGAGCTGGACCACCTGAGCCACTTGTGTGGGTTGTAGACTCTGTCTCATGCTACCACTAGAGTGAAAGCACCGCCAGCATTCAAAAGTGACCAAAACATCAGCCAGAAAGCATCGGAACTGAGAAATGGTCTGTGGTCACCACCTGCAGAACCACTCCTTTATTGGGTGTGCCTTGAATTGCCTATAATTTTTTTTTTTTAATTACAAATGCCGCATCAGTATTATTACAGTCTTTAAAATGTTTGCTTTTTGAAACCTTTAACTATATTCAAGATCAAGATTCATCAGTTTCTTTGAAAAAAAACATTAATTAATTTCTATATTTGTTCTATTTGTGGTATTTATATTTATATATTGTTTTATCTCACTCACCAGATCAGATCCAGTATTTACTAAATATCTGTTGAATTTAACAATCAAGGTAATATCTTCTATGGTATCATTATTTGTGTTTAAAAAAAAAAAGTAAGCAAGAGGATTAGCTCTATCATTCCCATCATTTTTAATTTCAATTTAATACTTTCCCTATACTTTCCATATATTCTTTATATTATTCTTATAATATTATTAATATAATAATTAATTAGTATATTATTCTTGTTTTTTTTTTTTAAATATTTTTTCATCATGATCCTTTTTACTATATTTCTTATCATTTAGTCCATCTCTTTTTTTTATACCTTATATTTTAATTCTGCTTTACTGGTGCTCTTTATAAAGAAATCTTTACAGCATCCATTTTTTTTTCTTTTTACAGACATTTAAAATGTTTTTTTTTCTACTTTGATTGTTTTATTTGCTGTAGCAAATTTTGTTGTATGCTAATAAGAAGGGTTCATTTAAAGTCATTTAAAGAGTATATATATCCTGGACACAATCAGAAGGCAGATTTCAGCCTCAAGGTGAGGTCAGTTAACCTGCCACCGAGCCAAACCAGGACTAGATTAACTGGCACGTGACAAGGTTACAGGCATTAAAGCCATATGCATTTTTTTAAGCTTCTATTTTTGCGCTTATAGAGAAGAGAAGATTAGTTAAAACTAGTACTGAAATGTCCCTGCTGTTTCCAGACAGCTGCATTTATAGGTGGTTTCCCTTGTGAACTGAGTTAAACGCTCTTTTCCAGGTGAATGTCTGATCTGTGGAAGCCAATCAGATTGTGCTAGATAAAAACCAGTATGGAAATTACTTGGAAAAAAGTGGATTAACTTCGCTTAAAATTTAGACACTCGACAAATTCGTAATTGAGATTTAGGAACAAAACTGTACAAAAACAATTTTAAACTGCAGGAAAACACGTTTTTCTTTCATGCCCGAACGACGTATCGTAGCCCCAAATTTATTTTACCAACTAAAAACTACCAAAATGCCTTCCACACCTGCCCTTCGTTACAATAAAAAGGTATATATTAGTTTTAAACTAGAAAAAAAAAAGCGCAAACATACCCAAAGATCTATAAAAAGCTCCTGGATCCAGACGGTGATCCGGATAATTTCACCACAAAATTAAACCAGTTCTTCCTTTTTACATTTACAATAACTCCTGAAAACTTAATGAAACCCCGCCCATACCTTTTTTTGAGTTAGCATGAACAGAAACAAACAGATAAACAGATAAAAGCCGGTTAAAACAAAACTTGTATGTAATGATCGAAACAAGCTTCTTACACTTTACAACTTCATTGTTGTAAGACTGCAGAGCGGTCGGGTTGACGTTAATGTCCCAAACACGGTGGTATGGTGACGGTAGTGTCGTCTTTCTGAGGAAAACAAGAGAAAGTAGCTCCAACTTCTGCTGCCTCGATAGACCTGCAACCAATGTCCCTCCTGTCACCGCGCGCTCCCCTGACAACTAAACCGGATGTTTTGAAAGCTTCTTCTTCTACTATTAATTTAGCTGCCCGAGGTGGAATGCGTCGTGCTTGCGCCCCCTTCTGGCAGTTGGAGCCACGTTTTCTGATTGGATTTCAGGGATAGAATTTGATCATGTTTTGAAAATTGGTTGTTCACAGGGCCGGATTAAAAGTGCACAGGCCCCTGGGCCCAGAGTCTTTCAGGGGCCCCATTCCCCACCGCAACATTGTGAAAATTGTGAATGAAACGACATTTCTAACATCTCTCACCGAATGGTACCACTAGGAATACACTAGACACTGTGGTGCAACTATCTGGCTTTTATGTACATTTTGTTTCATGTCCAAACTGCTGGTGTTTACTCTCCACATTGGCCCTAAGAGGGCCCTGGGCCTGTACCCATACGGCCAACTGGATAATCCGGCCTTGGTTGTTTAAATTAGATTAATTTAAACCAATCCAATCCAAGTTTTGATCTGGATTAAGCCTTCCGTTTGTATTGCTCACAACATTTTTAGAAACTTTGTTTCAGGAAACCAGGATTGTCCTAATCCAAATAAAGGGTTGGATTTTAAGGTGGAAAGAAAATGTGATAAAACTTTTTAATTTGGTCAATAATATACTTTTTTAAATTCAGCGCATTGGCTTTTATTTATATTTTGGACTTGAATCGTTTAACCATGAATATTAAAATAGATAAAAGTTGGCATAGGGATGGAACTAATAAGCCTATCAGCATAGTAACCAGTGGTGTAGTGGGCCCTCAAGAAGTGGGTTTACTCTCAAATTTTCACCCTTGTTATAAAAATAGGAACAGTAGCCTGGAAAAATCACTGTTTCAGAAAAAGTGACATGTAAGACTACTCTATTTAGTTTAGCCCAACAATCAGTCAATAAATTTGCTCATAGTCATCTGCTCTAACTTCTCATTTATGAAATGATACACACACACACACACACACACACACACACACACACACACACACACACACACACACACACATATATATATAGTTGTTCTGCCCTGCCTCCTTGAGGAAGATCTGACCATAATCTGGTTCTTCTCACCTCCACCTACAAGTCCATCATTCAGCAGCAGCCAGTCATCACAAAGACTATCAAAATCTGGTCTGCTGAAGCTGCAGATGCTCTTAGAGGAGGCTTTGAGGCTACAGACTGGAATGTCCTCTGTGAACCTCATGGAGACGACATCAACGCTATGACTGATTGTGTGACAGATTACATAAACTTCTGTGTGGACAGCATCGTCCCAACAAGAACAGTGAGGTGCTTCCCCAATAACAAACCCTGGATCACCAGTGACCTGAAAAAGCTGCTGAACATCAAAAAGAAAGCCTTCAGGGATGGAGACAGGGAGTTATTGAGGGCAACACAAAACAACTTAAAACACAAACTAAGAAGTGCAAGGAGGACTACAGGAAGAAGTTAGAAAGTCAGCTCCAGCAGAATAACGTGAGGGATGTGTGGTCTGGAATGAAGAAGATCACCGGCTTCAAGTTAAAGGGGGACCAGCCTGATGGAGGTCTGGACAGAGCTAATGAGCTGAACATATTCTTCAACAGGTTCAGTTCACCCCCTACCTCCAGCCCAACTCACCACACACCCTCCATAAGCCCACTGCTTTCCTTTCACGCCTCCAATCTGTCACCCTGCAGCTCAGTCATGGACCAGAACACAGCTTCATCTTCCTCCACATCAGGACATCATGAAACCTCCACCTTGTTTGTCTCCTGCTCAAAACAACTATGTCTGATTCTCCAGTCTGAGACAAAATAGAGTCCCAGTGCTGTGGAAAACCTCATGCCTTGTTCCAGTGCCTAAAACAAACACAACCAGTTGAACCAAGTGACTACAGACCAGTTGCCCTGACATCTCACATCATGAAAGTCCTGGAGAGACTCTTACTGGCTCACCCCAACAAGCAAGTAAACACCTTTCAGGACCCATTACAGTTTGCATATCGTAATGGACTTGGGGTTGAAGATGCCATCATATACCTGCTCCAGAGAGCACACTCTCATCTGGACTCATTCGGGCAGCACTCTGAGGGTCATGTTCTTTGATTTCTCAAGTACTTTTAATACCATTCAGCCTGCTTTGTTATGTGAGAAGCTCCATAAATTCCACGTGGATACCTCCACAACCACCTGGATCTATGACTACCTCACAAACAGAACACAGTTTGTGAGACTGAAAGGTTGTGTGTCTGAGATGGAGGTCAGCAGCACTGGTGCACCACAAGGAACTGTACTCTCGCCATTCCTCTTCACTCTGTACACCTCAGACTTCCAGTACAACTCTGAGTCCTGTCATCTGCAGAAATACTCGGATGACTCTGCAGTTGTGGGGTGTATCAGGGATGGACAAGAAGCAGAGTACAGAGAACTGGTCAGTCAGTTTGTTAAATGGTGCGGTGACAATCATCTCATATTAAATACCAGCAAAACAAAAGAGATGATTGTTGACTTCAGGAGGAACAAGAATAAACAAAGCACTGTTTCCATCCTGGGAGAGGAGGTGGAGGTGGTGGAGGAATACAAGTATCTTGGAGTTCAGCTGGACAACAAACTGGACTGGAAATGCAACACTGACTACATCTACAAGAAAGGTCAGAGCAGACTGTACTTCTTAAGGAAGCTGAGATGGTTTAACGTTTGCACCAAGATGTTGCATATCTTCTTTAAGTCTGTTGTGGAGAGTGCAGTCAGCTTTGCAGCATCTGCTGGGGTAGTAGCATCAGAAACAGAGACTTGAAGAGAATCAACAAACTGATCAAGAAAGCTGGTTCTGTGCTTGGAGTAACTCTGGAGCCGCTGAAGCTGATTGTCCAAAGAAGAATGCTGCACAAGCTGATGAAGATGATGGAGGATTCTTCACACCATCTCCACAACACTGATGAAACAACAAAGTGTGTTCAGTGAGAGGCTTCTTCAGGTCTGCTTTAAGACTGAAAGATACAGAAGATCATTCCTGGCAGCAGCCATCAGCCTCCGGAACAAGACCTCCTCTAGTTAATTATCTGCAACAATATTGAATTTCCGTTTGGGGATCAAAAAAGTATTTTTCATTGAATTTAACTTAATTTCAATAATATAATATAATCATATCATCATCATCACTATCATAATTATTATTATTATTTATCATAGTTATTATTATTATTATTTTTATTATTATTATTATTATTATTATTATTATTATTATTATTATTATTATTAATGATAATAATAATAATAATAATAATAATAATATCATTCTAATATAATTACATTCTTATTCTATTATTATATTATATTGTATAATATAATAATGATTATTATATATTATATTATATTTTATAATATAATATAATATAATATATTATATTATATTATATTATATTATATTATATTATATTATATTATATTATATTATATTATATTATATTATATTATATTATAATCTTGGATTAACTCAGTTACATGGTAATCACTAATATTTCATCAGCTTCATCTGGAACTGAAAATCCAGTATTTCACATTATGATGAGAGTAACTTTCTAAAATCTCGACGTTACATTTCCATGTGTGTGTAGTTACCCTGATCTCCCTTTTTCTATTTTCTTATGTAACCCCTGGAGTGTCTCCGAGTATCCCTGTTTGAGAAAGGGGAAAAAATACAGAAGTACCGGGTTGAAGAACTCAGTGGTGAGGCTGAGGTAGTTGTGTAAGGCGAGGAAGGTCACTCTCTGGAGACGCACCATAATAATCTGCAGCATCAAAACAAATATTAAACCATGGATGTGTGTAAAGTGCTTCGCTGCCTGCTTGCAGATCAGGACAACCTGCAGCTGTGATTTACCTGTATTACTCAGACCAGAGTTTCAGAATATTTCTCAAAAACTGACTGAAATGCCAAAGCAGGAAGACGCAGGACAGTGGAGGGGACTGCAGCCCTGTCCGACACCGTTTTGTAGGGAGCTGGGTAACCCTAAAATACAGAGAATACAGTGTGTGTGTGTTTAGGGAGGACACTGTGGATTGTTAAAGGTGCTTCACAGAGCTGTTAAATAAAAAGAAAGGAAACCATGAACAGGAAGAGACAGACCGCAGACATACAGTGATTACATTCAGGATACTGAGCAAACTGTGTGAACACTGTCTCCTGGCAGCACATCCTTCACCGCTGCATCAGTACCATCAACCAGATGTCATTTGTGTCGGGGACCTGGCCACCAGTTCAGAAAAGTTCACAAAACTGTGACAAAACACATCACAATTCAGTCTGGAAAATATATTCAATTTACACAATACACGAGAGACCCACCAGACTTCCCAGTCTGTTTATTCAAATCCGATGGTCTACTGCAGGGATGTCAAAGTCAAATACACAGAGGGCCAAAAAAACAAATTGGCTATAAGCCGAGGGCCGGATTGGTTCAATGTTTATTAAAACCTATTGAAATGATTGCACGTAGCCTATTGAACCAAGACCTAACACAGTGTATTATTTAATGATTAAATGAATAATCGGGAAAACATTTTTAAGCAGGCACACAGACAAGAACAAACTTCCTTCAAAGAAAAATCACATGTCCTGTACATTAAATTAATAAAGTAACATTTTCTTATGGCTCTGTCAGTAAGTTAAAGAGAAAACATTTTCAACAGGCAAACAGCAAAAAAGCAATTTTCCTTCAGAAACAAAATACGTTCCTTATATCAAGATAAAATAAATGAATAATAAATGAATGAATGATAAATAAATGAAACTGCATGCAATATAAACTGAAAATGCAATATTATCCTGCTCTATTATCCTACCAATTACTGCTTCAAATAGTAAAATGAGAAAACATAGAATAAATCAAATCAGTTGTATTATTTCTCATGGCTCTTATCTGCAATTTTCCCTGAGTCCATTAACTGAAAAACAAATATAAATAAATAAATAAAATACAATAAAATAAAATGCAAAAATATATGGCACACAGACAAAACAATACTTTCTGTGTGTTTTTTAGACGTTTCATGGTGCCTTCTTAGATTGTATTCTTTCATTACAGCCAAACTTTCTCCACACAGAAGACACACATGTTTGCCATTTACCTCAGTGAACATGTAGTCTGCCTCCCACCTAGCTTGAAACCCCCTGTTCTCAGCATCCACCTTCCGTTTAGCCATTTTTTGGGGAGGAGGTAGCTGAAAGTTGACATCTGCTCTGACTGCTAATGAATGATGAAGCAGAGGTCTGCTTGCTTCGCTGCAGTGAGTTCGCGAGTTACCGTTGCATTGTGGGAAATGTAGTATTGGTGCGTGCAAAACACCAGCGGGTGGCTACAGCCTGCGGGCCGGTTCTAATACTAATCAAATATCATCCCGGGGCCATAGATAATTCATTCCTTACACAGCCTTGACAAGGGCCTTGACTTTGACATATGTGGTCTACTGTATCGTCACTATTAACGATTATTGACTAGTTTACACACAAGATAATGTTACGTAGTTACGCTGTTAGAATACAAAACGGCAAAGACATATCATTATAATACATCTTCAGTTAGCATTTTTATCAAACGTTTAATTTGCCTTGAGGTCATTTTCTGGCACATATTAACACTGTTTAGCAGTCTCCGCATATTTATTGAATCAAGAGGCGCCATTGTACTGTGTAAAGTTGTTATTATTATTATTATTATTATTATTATTATTATTATTATTATTATTATTATTATTATTATTATTAATAATAATAATAATAATAATAATAATAATAATAATGATAATAATAATAATAAGAAGAAGAAGAAGACGAGTGATTATTTGAGGATGACAAATAGAAATAATTGTTGCGACATCTTAATATTTTCCCCTGTAATTAAAAGAAGGATCTTTTAATTAATTTTCAAAAGGTTCTTAAGATCGAATCAAGAGGATGGAATCTGACGTCATCATCAAAGATAAGTTTCCTCTTTGGTCCTTTGATACGTCATGTCAAAGGCAAACGAATATGACGTCAGACCCGCCCCACTATAATAGCCAGGTCTTGTCAGATACGCCTTCAGTTCTAAAGGACAGCTTCAGAAAAGACAAGTAGTTTTAGTTTCCAGCAAATTTACAGGATTTTTTGAAAGCTACGTCACAGTTTACAATGGAAAACAGTTTCAGTCAGGATTCTATCAAGGTACAAGAAGGTGAGATTGTGCAATATAAGAGTAATAGATATACTGTTGATAACTTTATTGGAAAAGGGTTTTTTGGAAAAGTAGCCAAATGCAGCGACATGGATACAAACGAGAAAGTGGCAATTAAATTTTTTAAACAAAAATTTTTCGAACTAGGAATGAGAGAAGCTTTGATCTTACACGAAATTCAAAAATTGGATCCTGACAAAACCAATTTGATGAAGTTCCACAGGCGCTTACAGTACAAGGGCATAAATTGCCTGGTTTGTGAGAAGCTGGACATTAGTTTATCTGAGTTGATCCAGCAGAAGAGGAAGCCACTGCATGTTTCTGAAATCGGAACAGTTGCAAAGCAGTTACTGGAGGCCATAAATGCGCTCAACAGTATTGGTTTGTCACATAATGATATTAAGCCCGACAATGTATTGTTAGTAAACCAGAAATCGCAGCCTTTCAAAGTGAAGCTAATTGACTTTGGACTAACTGCGAAGTCAGGTGACTTGTGTAATTATCGTACCTTTCAAGACCGTTCTTACAGGCCCCCCGAGATTTTTTTGGGCCTTCCAGTCAGTGAAGCAGTTGACATGTGGTCTTTGGGATGCACACTGATATTCTTGTATCTTGGTGACAACCTGTTTCAAGCCAAAAATAATTCTCACGTCATGAGAGCCATTTCAAAGATTGTAGGTATT
Organism: Telmatherina bonti; assembly: GCF_933228915.1. Classification (NCBI taxonomy): domain Eukaryota; kingdom Metazoa; phylum Chordata; class Actinopteri; order Atheriniformes; family Telmatherinidae; genus Telmatherina; species Telmatherina bonti. The sequence goes on along the minus strand of NC_136620.1, from coordinate 16,499,032 downwards.
CCTAATTACATACTGGATAAAGGACTGAAAACAGAAACCTTTTTTGACTCGGTGAAGACGGATGACAGTTCAGAATGGAAATGGAAAACAACGGATGAATATGAAAGACCTACAAGTGGATCAGATAATTTGACGCATATATACGATTACATCTTTAGTCTGGACGATCTGCCAACTCTGCATACAGTGCCTAAAAAGTCCACAGAACCTGAAGACACGGATGGATTCATCAGTCTTCTCAAAGAGATGTTGCAGGTGGATCCAGACAAGCGGATCACCCCTGCTGATGCACTCATTCATCCTTTCATACTTCAAACTCCCTTATCTGAGGAAAGTAATCAGCCTTCTGACAACTTAAGTCAGATAAATGTGGCAGACATTCAGCCCAGTGCGATAGAAGTAGAGACCATTGTTACATCCAGTACTAAAGAAACAGCTAAATCAGACAACAGTTTAACCAGCTTCACAAGCGATGTGACCAGTGCTAACAGAGTTACTGCTGTAACTTCTGCAGAAGTCTCTCCCAGCTACAAGCCAGTTAAGGATGAATATGGCAACAAAGGCCGTGTAAGATATTTTAAAGAAAGGATGCAGGCAATTATTCAAAGGCGGGTCGAGTTTAATGAAGCATTTAATCATCGGAAAAATCAGGAACTCTATTCTGTCACCAGTAATCAGCCTTCTGAGACCTTAAGTCAGATAAATGTGGCAGACATTCAGCCCAGTGCGATAGAAGTAGAGACCATTGTTACATCCGGTACTGAAGAAACAGCTAAATCAGACAACAGTTTAACCAGCTTCACAAGCGATGTGACCAGTGCTAACAGAGTTACTGCTGTAACTTCTGCAGAAGTCTCTCCTAGCTACAAACCAGTTAAGGATAAATATGACAACAACAAAGGCCGTTTAAGATATCTTATAGAGGGGATGGAGGCAAATATTCAAAGTCAGGTCGAGTTGATTGAAGCATTTAATCATCAGAGAAATCAGGAACTCTATTCTGTCACCAGTAATCAGCCTTCTGAGACCTTAAGTCAGATAAATGTGGCAGACATTCAGCCCAGTGCGATAGAAGTAGAGACCATTGTTACATCCAGTACTGAAGAAACAACTAAATCAGACAACAGTTTAACCAGCTTCACAAGCGATGTGACCAGTGCTAACAGAGTTACTGCTGTAACTTCTGCAGAAGTCTCTCCCAGCTACAAACCAGTTAAGGATGAATATGTCAACAAAGGCCGTGTAAGATATTTTAGAGAGAGGATGCAGGCAATTATTCAAAGGCGGGTCGAGTTTAATGAGGCATTTAATCATCAGAAAAATCAGGAACTCTATTCTGTCACCAGTAATCAGCCTTCTGAGACCTTAAGTCAGATAAATGTGGCAGACATTCAGCCCAGTGCGATAGAAGTAGAGACCATTGTTACATCCAGTACTAAAGAAACAGCTAAATCAGACAACAGTTTAACCAGCTTCACAAGCGATGTGACCAGTGCTAACAGAGTTACTGCTGTAACTTCTGCAGAAGTCTCTCCTAGCTACAAACCAGTTAAGGATAAATATGACAACAACAAAGGCCGTTTAAGATATCTTATAGAGGGGATGGAGGCAAATATTCAAAGTCAGGTCGAGTTGATTGAAGCATTTAATCATCAGAGAAATCAGGAACTCTATTCTGTCACCAGTAATCAGCCTTCTGAGACCTTAAGTCAGATAAATGTGGCAGACATTCAGCCCAGTGCGATAGAAGTAGAGACCATTGTTACATCCAGTACTAAAGAAACAACTAAATCAGACAACAGTTTAACCAGCTTCACAAGCGATGTGACCAGTGCTAACAGAGTTACTGCTGTAACTTCTGCAGAAGTCTCTCCCAGCGACAAACCAGTTAAGGATAAATATGTCAACAAAGGCCGTTTAAGATATCTTATAGAGATGATGGAGGCAAAAATTCAAAGTCGGGTGGAATTGATTGAAGCATTTAATCATCGGATAAATCAGCAACTCTATTCTGTCACCAGTAATCAGCCTTCTGAGACCTTAAGTCAGATAAATGTGGCAGACATTCAGCCCAGTGCGATAGAAGTAGAGACCATTGTTACATCCAGTACTGAAGAAACAACTAAATCAGACAACAGTTTAACCAGCTTCACAAGCGATGTGACCAGTGCTAACAGAGTTACTGCTGTAACTTCTGCAGAAGTCTCTCCCAGCTACAAGCCAGTTAAGGATGAATATGTCAACAAAGGCCGTGTAAGATATCTTATAGAGATGATGGAGGCAAATAATCAAAGTCAGGTCGAGTTTAATGAAGCATTTAATCATCAGAAAAATCAGGAACTCTATTCTTTCACCAGTAATCAGCCTTCTGAGACCTTAAGTCAGATAAATGTGGCAGACATTCAGCCCAGTGCGATAGAAGTAGAGACCATTGTTACATCAGTTACTAAAGAAACAGCTAAATCAGACAACAGTTTAACCAGCTTCACAAGCGATATGACCAGTGCTAACAGAGTTACTGCTGTAACTTCTGCAGAAGTCTCTCCCAGCGACAAACCAGTTAAGGATGAATATGTCAACAAAGGCCGTGTAAGATATCTTATAGAGATGATGGAGGCAAATAATCAAAGTCAGGTCGAGTTTAATGAAGCATTTAATCATCAGAAAAATCAGGAACTCTATTCTGTCACCAGTAATCAGTCTTCTGAGACCTTAAGTCAGATAAATGTGGCAGACATTCAGCCCAGTGCGATAGAAGTAGAGACCATTGTTACATCCAGTACTGAAGAAATGACTCAATCAGTCAACAGTTTAACCAGCTTCACAAGCGATGTGACCAGTGCTAACAGAGTTACTGCTGTAACTTCTGCAGAAGTCTCTCCCAGCGACAAACCAGTTAAGGATGAATATGTCAACAAAGGCCGTGTAAGATATCTTATAGAGATGATGGAGGCAAAAATTCAAAGTCGGGTGGAATTGATTGAAGCATTTAATCATCGGATAAATCAGGAACTCTATTCTGTCACCAGTAATCAGTCTTCTGAGACCTTAAGTCAGATAAATGTGGCAGACATTCAGCCCAGTGCGATAGAAGTAGAGACCATTGTTACATCCAGTACTAAAGAAACAGCTAAATCAGACAACAGTTTACCCAGCTTCACAAGCGATGTGACCAGTGCTAACAGAGTTACTGCTGTAACTTCTGCAGAAGTCTCTCCCAGCTACAAACCAGTTATGGATGAATATGTGAACAAAGGCCGTGTAAGATATTTTATAGAGATGATGGAGGATATTATTCAAAGGCGGGTCGAGTTTAATGAAGCATTTAATCATCAGAAAAATCAGGAACTCTATTCTTTCACCAGTAATCAGCCTTCTGAGACCTTAAGTCAGATAAATGTGGCAGACATTCAGCCCAGTGCGATAGAAGTAGAGACCATTGTTACATCAGTTACTAAAGAAACAGCTAAATCAGACAACAGTTTAACCAGCTTCACAAGCGATATGACCAGTGCTAACAGAGTTACTGCTGTAACTTCTGCAGAAGTCTCTCCCAGCGACAAACCAGTTAAGGATGAATATGTCAACAAAGGCCGTGTAAGATATCTTATAGAGATGATGGAGGCAAATAATCAAAGTCAGGTCGAGTTTAATGAAGCATTTAATCATCAGAAAAATCAGGAACTCTATTCTGTCACCAGTAATCAGTCTTCTGAGACCTTAAGTCAGATAAATGTGGCAGACATTCAGCCCAGTGCGATAGAAGTAGAGACCATTGTTACATCCAGTACTGAAGAAATGACTCAATCAGTCAACAGTTTAACCAGCTTCACAAGCGATGTGACCAGTGCTAACAGAGTTACTGCTGTAACTTCTGCAGAAGTCTCTCCCAGCGACAAACCAGTTAAGGATGAATATGTCAACAAAGGCCATGTAAGATATCTTATAGAGATGATGGAGGCAAAAATTCAAAGTCGGGTGGAATTGATTGAAGCATTTAATCATCGGATAAATCAGGAACTCTATTCTGTCACCAGTAATCAGTCTTCTGAGACCTTAAGTCAGATAAATGTGGCAGACATTCAGCCCAGTGCGATAGAAGTAGAGACCATTGTTACATCCAGTACTAAAGAAACAGCTGAATCAGACAACAGTTTAACCAGCTTCACAAGCGATGTGACCAGTGCTAACAGAGTTACTGCTGTAACTTCTGCAGAAGTCTCTCCCAGCTACAAACCAGTTAAGGATGAATATGTGAACAAAGGCCGTGTAAGATATTTTATAGAGATGATGGAGGCAAATAATCAAAGTCAGGTCGAGTTTAATGAAGCATTTAATCATCAGAAAAATCAGGAACTCTATTCTGTCACCGGTAATCAGCCTTCTGAGACCTTAAGTCAGATAAATGTGGCAGACATTCAGCCCAGTGCGATAGAAGTAGAGACCATTGTTACATCAGTTACTAAAGAAACAACTAAATCAGACAACAGTTTAACCAGCTTCACAAGCGATATGACCAGTGCTAACAGAGTTACTGCTGTAACTTCTGCAGAAGTCTCTCCCAGCGACAAACCAGTTAAGGATGAATATGTCAACAAAGGCCGTGTAAGATATCTTATAGAGATGATGGAGGCAAAAATTCAAAGTCGGGTGGAATTGATTGAAGCATTTAATCATCGGATAAATCAGGAACTCTATTCTGTCACCAGTAATCAGTCTTCTGAGACCTTAAGTCAGATAAATGTGGCAGACATTCAGCCCAGTGCGATAGAAGTAGAGACCATTGTTACATCCAGTACTAAAGAAACAGCTAAATCAGACAACAGTTTACCCAGCTTCACAAGCGATGTGACCAGTGCTAACAGAGTTACTGCTGTAACTTCTGCAGAAGTCTCTCCCAGCTACAAACCAGTTATGGATGAATATGTGAACAAAGGCCGTGTAAGATATTTTATAGAGATGATGGAGGCAATTATTCAAAGGCGGGTCGAGTTTAATGAAGCATTTAATCATCAGAAAAATCAGGAACTCTATTCTTTCACCAGTAATCAGCCTTCTGAGACCTTAAGTCAGATAAATGTGGCAGACATTCAGCCCAGTGCGATAGAAGTAGAGACCATTGTTACATCAGTTACTAAAGAAATAGCTAAATCAGACAACAGTTTAACCAGCTTCACAAGCGATATGACCAGTGCTAACAGAGTTACTGCTGTAACTTCTGCAGAAGTCTCTCCCAGCGACAAACCAGTTAAGGATGAATATGTCAACAAAGGCCGTGTAAGATATCTTATAGAGATGATGGAGGCAAATAATCAAAGTCAGGTCGAGTTTAATGAAGCATTTAATCATCAGAAAAATCAGGAACTCTATTCTGTCACCGGTAATCAGCCTTCTGAGACCTTAAGTCAGATAAATGTGGCAGACATTCAGCCCAGTGCGATAGAAGTAGAGACCATTGTTACATCAGTTACTAAAGAAACAACTAAATCAGACAACAGTTTAACCAGCTTCACAAGCGATATGACCAGTGCTAACAGAGTTACTGCTGTAACTTCTGCAGAAGTCTCTCCCAGCGACAAACCAGTTAAGGATGAATATGTCAACAAAGGCCGTGTAAGATATCTTATAGAGATGATGGAGGCAAAAATTCAAAGTCGGGTGGAATTGATTGAAGCATTTAATCATCGGATAAATCAGGAACTCTATTCTGTCACCAGTAATCAGTCTTCTGAGACCTTAAGTCAGATAAATGTGGCAGACATTCAGCCCAGTGCGATAGAAGTAGAGACCATTGTTACATCCAGTACTAAAGAAACAGCTAAATCAGACAACAGTTTACCCAGCTTCACAAGCGATGTGACCAGTGCTAACAGAGTTACTGCTGTAACTTCTGCAGAAGTCTCTCCCAGCTACAAACCAGTTATGGATGAATATGTGAACAAAGGCCGTGTAAGATATTTTATAGAGATGATGGAGGCAATTATTCAAAGGCGGGTCGAGTTTAATGAAGCATTTAATCATCAGAAAAATCAGGAACTCTATTCTTTCACCAGTAATCAGCCTTCTGAGACCTTAAGTCAGATAAATGTGGCAGACATTCAGCCCAGTGCGATAGAAGTAGAGACCATTGTTACATCAGTTACTAAAGAAATAGCTAAATCAGACAACAGTTTAACCAGCTTCACAAGCGATATGACCAGTGCTAACAGAGTTACTGCTGTAACTTCTGCAGAAGTCTCTCCCAGCGACAAACCAGTTAAGGATGAATATGTCAACAAAGGCCGTGTAAGATATCTTATAGAGATGATGGAGGCAAATAATCAAAGTCAGGTCGAGTTTAATGAAGCATTTAATCATCAGAAAAATCAGGAACTCTATTCTGTCACCAGTAATCAGTCTTCTGAGACCTTAAGTCAGATAAATGTGGCAGACATTCAGCCCAGTGCGATAGAAGTAGAGACCATTGTTACATCCAGTACTGAAGAAATGACTCAATCAGTCAACAGTTTAACCAGCTTCACAAGCGATGTGACCAGTGCTAACAGAGTTACTGCTGTAACTTCTGCAGAAGTCTCTCCCAGCGACAAACCAGTTAAGGATGAATATGTCAACAAAGGCCATGTAAGATATCTTATAGAGATGATGGAGGCAAAAATTCAAAGTCGGGTGGAGTTGATTGAAGCATTTAATCATCGGATAAATCAGGAACTCTATTCTGTCACCAGTAATCAGTCTTCTGAGACCTTAAGTCAGATAAATGTGGCAGACATTCAGCCCAGTGCGATAGAAGTAGAGACCATTGTTACATCCAGTACTAAAGAAACAGCTGAATCAGACAACAGTTTAACCAGCTTCACAAGCGATGTGACCAGTGCTAACGGAGTTACTGCTGTAACTTCTGCAGAAGTCTCTCCCAGCGACAAACCAGTTAAGGATGAATATGTCAACAAAGGCCGTGTAAGATATCTTATAGAGATGATGGAGGCAAATAATCAAAGTCAGGTCGAGTTTAATGAAGCATTTAATCATCAGAAAAATCAGGAACTCTATTCTGTCACCAGTAATCAGTCTTCTGAGACCTTAAGTCAGATAAATGTGGCAGACATTCAGCCCAGTGCGATAGAAGTAGAGACCATTGTTACATCCAGTACTAAAGAAACAGCTGAATCAGACAACAGTTTAACCAGCTTCACAAGCGATGTGACCAGTGCTAACAGAGTTACTGCTGTAACTTCTGCAGAAGTCTCTCCCAGCTACAAACCAGTTAAGGATGAATATGTCAACAAAGGCCGTTTAAGATATTTTAGAGAGATGATGGAGGCAAATAATCAAAGTCAGGTCGAGTTTAATGAAGCATTTAATCATCGGATAAATCAGGAACTCTATTCTGTCACCAGTAATCAGCCTTCTGAGACCTTAAGTCAGATAAATGTGGCAGACATTCAGCCCAGTGCGATAGAAGTAGAGACCATTGTTACATCCAGTACTAAAGAAACAACTAAATCAGACAACAGTTTAACCAGCTTCACAAGCGATATGACCAGTGCTAACAGAGTTACTGCTGTAACTTCTGCAGAAGTCTCTCCCAGCGACAAACCAGTTAAGGATGAATATGTCAACAAAGGCCGTGTAAGATATCTTATAGAGATGATGGAGGCAAATAATCAAAGTCAGGTCGAGTTTAATGAAGCATTTAATCATCAGAAAAATCAGGAACTCTATTCTGTCACCAGTAATCAGTCTTCTGAGACCTTAAGTCAGATAAATGTGGCAGACATTCAGCCCAGTGCGATAGAAGTAGAGACCATTGTTACATCCAGTACTGAAGAAATGACTCAATCAGTCAACAGTTTAACCAGCTTCACAAGCGATGTGACCAGTGCTAACAGAGTTACTGCTGTAACTTCTGCAGAAGTCTCTCCCAGCGACAAACCAGTTAAGGATGAATATGTCAACAAAGGCCATGTAAGATATCTTATAGAGATGATGGAGGCAAAAATTCAAAGTCGGGTGGAGTTGATTGAAGCATTTAATCATCGGATAAATCAGGAACTCTATTCTGTCACCAGTAATCAGTCTTCTGAGACCTTAAGTCAGATAAATGTGGCAGACATTCAGCCCAGTGCGATAGAAGTAGAGACCATTGTTACATCCAGTACTAAAGAAACAGCTGAATCAGACAACAGTTTAACCAGCTTCACAAGCGATGTGACCAGTGCTAACAGAGTTACTGCTGTAACTTCTGCAGAAGTCTCTCCCAGCTACAAACCAGTTAAGGATGAATATGTCAACAAAGGCCGTGTAAGATATTTTAGAGAGATGATGGAGGCAAATAATCAAAGTCAGGTCGAGTTTAATGAAGCATTTAATCATCGGATAAATCAGGAACTCTATTCTGTCACCAGTAATCAGCCTTCTGAGACCTTAAGTCAGATAAATGTGGCAGACATTCAGCCCAGTGCGATAGAAGTAGAGACCATTGTTACATCCAGTACTAAAGAAACAACTAAATCAGACAACAGTTTAACCAGCTTCACAAGCGATATGACCAGTGCTAACAGAGTTACTGCTGTAACTTCTGCAGAAGTCTCTCCCAGCGACAAACCAGTTAAGGATAAATATGACAACAAAGGCCGTGTAAGATATTTTAGAGAGAGGATGCAGGCAATTATTCAAAGGCGGGTCGAGTTTAATGAAGCATTTAATCATCAGAAAAATCAGGAACTCTATTCTGTCACCAGTAATCAGCCTTCTTAGACCTTAAGTCAGATAAATGTGGCAGACATTCAGCCCAGTGCGATAGAAGTAGAGACCATTGTTACATCAGTTACTAAAGAAACAACTAAATTAGACAACAGTTTAACCAGCTTCACAAGCGATATGACCAGTGCTAACAGAGTTACTGCTGTAACTTCTGCAGAAGTCTCTCCCAGCTACAAACCAGTTAAGGATGAATATGACAACAACAAAGGCCGTGTAAGATATCTTATAGAGAGGATGGAGGCAAATAATCAAAGTCGGGTGGAGTTGATTGAAGCATTTAATCATCGGATAAATCAGGAACTCTATTCTGTCACCAGTAATCAGCCTTCTGAGACCTTAAGTCAGATAAATGTGGCAGACATTCAGCCCAGTGCAATAGAAGTAGAGACCATTGTTACATCCAGTACTAAAGAAACAGCTAAATCAGACAACAGTTTAACCAGCTTCACAAGCGATGTGACCAGTGCTAACAGAGTTACTGCTGTAACTTCTGCAGAAGTCTCTCCCAGCGACAAACCAGTTAAGGATAAATATGACAACAAAGGCCGTGTAAGATATTTTAGAGAGAGGATGCAGGCAATTATTCAAAGGCGGGTCGAGTTTAATGAAGCATTTAATCATCAGAAAAATCAGGAACTCTATTCTGTCACCAGTAATCAGCCTTCTTAGACCTTAAGTCAGATAAATGTGGCAGACATTCAGCCCAGTGCGATAGAAGTAGAGACCATTGTTACATCAGTTACTAAAGAAACAACTAAATCAGACAACAGTTTAACCAGCTTCACAAGCGATGTGACCAGTGCTAACAGAGTTACTGCTGTAACTTCTGCAGAAGTCTCTCCCAGCTACAAACCAGTTAAGGATAAATATGACAACAACAAATGCCGTGTAAGATATCTTATAGAGAGGATGGAGGCAAATATTCAAAGTCAGGTCGAGTTGATTGAAGCATTTAATCATCAGAGAAATCAGGAACTCTATTCTGTCACCAGTAATCAGCCTTCTGAGACCTTAAGTCAGATAAATGTGGCAGACATTCAGCCCAGTGCGATAGAAGTAGAGACCATTGTTACATCCAGTACTAAAGAAACAGCTAAATCAGACAACAGTTTAACCAGCTTCACAAGCGATGTGACCAGTGCTAACAGAGTTACTGCTGTAACTTCTGCAGAAGTCTCTCCCAGCGACAAATCAGTTAAATATAACGACACCCGTCCATAACATCACAAACATGAGATCCTCTGATATGTTCATCAGTAATGGTACAGAAGAGCAATCGCATGCTGCTCAGGTGAATACCTTTTTCTTTTTTTTTTTCACAAAGGATTGGTAAGTTCGTCTCCCAGTTATGCATGTGTTGCAGAGGAGCAGAATAAATGGATACACACATTTCCATCAGCTTAATTCATACACATTCAAAAAACAACCACAAGCACAGACCACAAAGCCATAGGCTTACCACACCTGATCAAAATCCCAAGGCCAAACAAATAAAGAAACAAACAAAACTAACAAAACACAAAAACCAACCAAACAAACACAAACAAAACAATAAACAACCGGAAAAAACAAAAAGCCCGACAAAAAAAAATCAACCAAAAACACAAAAACAAAAACCAACCAAACCAACAAAAACAAAGCAACAATAAAACAACCAAAAACACAAAACAAATAAAAACCCCAACAAAAAACATTTATGTATACATATATATATGTATATATATATATATATATATATATATATATATATATATATATATATACATATATGTATATACATATATATACATATATATATTTATATATATACATATATACATATATATGTATAAATATATGTAAATATATTTGTAAATATATATATGTATATATATATATATATATGTATATATATATATGTATATATACGTATATATATATATATATATACGTATATATATATATATGTGTATGTATATATATATATATATATATATGTATATATATATATATATATATATGTATATATATATGTATATATATATATGTATAGATATATATGTATATATATGTATATATATATATATATGTATACATATGTATATATGTACACATATATACATATATATATACATATATATCTATACATATATATACATATATATATATATACATATATATATATATATATATATAGATACACATATATATATACGTATATATATATATATATATATATATATATATATATATATATATATACGTATATATACATATATATATATACATATATATATATATATACATATATGTATATATATATATATATATATATATATTTACAAATATATTTACATATATTTATACATATATATATATATATATATATATATATATATACATATATATGTATAAATATATGTAAATATATTTGTATATATATATATATATATTTACAAATATATTTACATATATTTATATATATATATATATATATATATATATATATATATATATATATATATATATATATATATATATATATATATATACATATATATATATATATATATATATATATATATATATATATATATATATATATATATATATATATATATATATATATGTGTGTGTGTGTGTGTGTGTGTGTGTGTGTGAGATCCTATCTTTGTGAAAAATAAGTATGCTGGCTGTAGGAGCCATAAATGTAGTTTATGTTGGGAATTATTACTGGTGGATGGTTGATGTTATATTGCTGTCATGGTGATATGAATTGGGGTCACGTGGATGTGGATCGGTATAGGGCCGAGGAGTTAAAAAGGCACTGTCAGCCAGTCACTCAGGTTTTTTTGCTAGAGAGGAGGGCTGGGAAGCTGTAATTTTTGTTGACCGCTCTAGATACATACTTGACGTTGCACACTGTGACATATTATTCTGGTGAAATAACATCGTACCCGATCATCAGGCAGTATATGTAACACTTCCAATAAATAAATCCTCGATATCTGCGACCTATGTGCGTCATTTATGGGAACCACCAATAGCGCGTCAAACAAATAGACCGGACCCACTCGTCGCCTCAGTAGCAACTGTGGAAGTCTCTACACTGGCCTTTTCTCTTCGTCTAAAGTCCTTGATTGATCTGCACATTTGATATGAATTAGGTCAGAGTAAGTGAACCTGAATCCACTCAAACAGCTTATTCCCCTGCATAAAAGTCAATACCTGGGATCAGTTGCCAATTCCGAGGCGGGAAAAATAGAAGACAATTTAGATGGCAAAATATTGTAACATACCTTTTTAATTTTTAAAAAAAAAAAAAAAAAAAAAAAAAAATGTTTTAAAAGATAAGTAGACACTCAGGTCGTTTGTGAAAAATATTGTGACTCCTTTACTTAAAAAGTAAGAAAAGTATGTATACCATAAATAGTGTTGTTCTCTGTTACCACAACATTTATTCCTTAATATTATTCTTAATACTAGAAAAATTGCTGTTCTTGCAGAACAGCAGTGTGAATGCTTTCATGCTGAAATGCTTGAACTGTAATGCTAAACTGTAATGCTAATAAAAAAAAAAAAAAAGTCTGAACAAGGCTGAAATGAAAAGAAACTTTTTCTGTTGCTTAAATCTTTGGTTGCATTAAAGATTTTAAGACCAGTTTAACAGTTTTAACAAAATTGAATATTTCCCTTCATGCATCAGCAGTAATATTTCTTATTTCCAGCTTCTTTCAGAGTCAGTCCTCAATCAGCCCTGGTGAACTGCTTCATTTGGTTTGGTCTGCTTTCAGCCTGCACAAGTGCATCAACATGCCATGCCATGATCATGCAGTTACAGGAGCTGCTTGTTCGGGGTGAATGGAAATCCTTCCCCTTTCTCAGGATTTCTGTTTTTACTAGGTGTAAAGTTTTAAATTTCCTTTCCCAAACTGGGAGTTGCGACCCCTGTGCAAACACATTTTTATATGGAATTTATAATTTTTGTTTAAAAAAACAAAAAAAACAAAACAACAAAAAAAAGAAGCTAATACTCATAGCATAAAAGAGATATGAATCGAGAATGATTTGGACAAGAGAAGCTGATTTTTGGCATATGGGTGATTTAGCATAAAGCTGTGAATATAATCCAGTTAAAACCACCTTATCCTCCTTATTTATGAAAATTTAAAAATCTTACATGGTTGGTTCTCATATAGAGGACGGTCCCAGGAGGACCCATTTGATATGTCACTCTATTAACCACCGATTCATCGTGGAGGGAGGGGTCGTGAACACCACCTCATGTTATCTTGACTGGTTGTGGCTGAAAAAGTTTGGGAACCCCTGTGCAAGAGAAGTGTCATCAGCTAGCTTTGAGTCACCAACCTGTCCTGTTCCCCATCATCTCCTTTTGAAGGTTGCTGACTTATTTCCATCTTCACATGGTCCTTTCCCCTTCTTTGTAAATACATTTCTTTCCAAATCACCTTCTGGTCTCTGTTTTTGGGTCCTGTTGCGAAGAAAAAGTCATAATATTTCAAAATGTTTTATCTTTCATAAGTGTTGTCTGATATAAATAAATTTTTAACATGGAGAAAAAAACCCTAATATTTCACTCAGGTTGTAATTATGTCTCAGCTTAAAACAACTTCTACAGACAGAAGGTTAAATTCTTGATTTTAAAGGTTATTAAGGATGCTTAAAGGTTAAAGTGTATTACTTAGAATATTTCCTACCTTTTTCTTGTTCTCATTACAAAATACAAGGTTCTTGTCTCATGTGGCACATTCATTCACAGAGTGTTTATACTATTTAAAATTGCTATATGGATTTTTGAAGACTAGATTATTACTTTTCTATGTGAATGTGTAACAAAATTTCAGATGAAATTTTTAAACTGATCACAACTTTGAACAAACCTCAAAAAACCATCGAACAAAGATTTATGAATTTTGCAAACGATGTGTTTAAGCTGCTTTATTTTAGGAACTAATTGAACTATTGCTCTGGTGATCAGAATCTCTTTATTACATGGATTCATCTTTAGTAAATACATTGTTAAGCACTGGTGTTTACATAGGATATTTACATAGAACACTTAGGATCAGCGGATTTAAAGGTAGGTAATACTAGTCTAGTCAAGTGTACTATATTACTGTATATGTGTAATATGTTACTATATATGTGTACTCTGTACTGTATATGTGTATTATGTACTGTTTATGTGTACTATGTTGCTGTATATGTGTACTATGTACTGTATATGTTTACTATGCCTCAGCTGAAACCCAGTCTGAACTATTTGTCTAAATCACCTCTATTATTGTGTTTTATCACAGCAAAGAAACACACTCTTCTGAGTTCAGACATCATTGTCTCCACTATCAAAGATCCTGATTTATCCTCACTAACAAGTCTTTCATAACAATTTCAGGAGGATGTAATCTCTTGGTTTAAGTTAAAAACCAAACCAGTAATATCCTCTTCATGACTGCCGCTTGATGAGACAGACGTCGCTCTCTTCATGCTGGTTGACGTGGTTTTTGTTCAGCTCTCACATGCGTCTGCATCACTGTGTTCACTGACGGCACAGAAATACCAGCCGTTATCTGTTTGCTTATCTTATGGTTCTTCACTGTGACTGTTCCTCTCTCAGCCTCAGTCTTGGTGGCTGAAAATTTGTCTTTGCTGAAGTCTCCAAAGTCGTGATCAGCTTTGCCCGTCATTGTGAAGACAATCAGCTTCATGGTTTCTCCTGGCCGCTGTCTGTACCAGTACATCTGGAAATAAGTTAGACCTTTTGCGTGGTTGCAGTCCATTGTTGCATCGTCTCCCTGGTTTTTCCACAGCATGGAGGTCTGTGTGACATCACTGCCATGAATCAGACCTGTGTGTGTGTATAACAGATTAAAAATAAACAGTTTAAGCTGAAGGTTTTGACCTATCATCACACATACTACTGTTACCTGAAATACTAATCCTGCAGTGAGGATCTGTGAGTTCTCATCATTATTTACCTGCAACCCAAAGCAGAAATATGCAGAAGCTGAGAAGATGATGTTTGGTGATCTTCATGTTCTTGAAGTCAGACACATTCACAATCAGCTGCATATTTATGGGGAAAGAAATACTTACAGATGGGAGTGTCTTTCTCTGTGATGCTCTTTGATCCTGCAAACTGCTCTATCTATGATCACATGATGAATGAAAGTGTAACTGTAAGTATACTTTACACCCCCTTGTGGTACACAAGTTAGAAAAGAAGAGGTTTTCTGAGAGCATCAGGCTTGTGTACAAAGGATTTTTAATTTCTGAACTCTGCTTCAAAGTCTGGCTTGGTTCTTTCACCAGTGTACAACATTTGTTTCATTTTTTTCCCCATGCACCAGTTGGTACCAGTACATCTGCTAATAGGCAAAATCCCCAGTTCACACTCAAAAATAGAGGTACCAGCTTGTACCTAAAAAGGTACAAATGCTTGTCGCTGGGGGTGTACTTTTTAGTTCTTTAGTTCTTCTTTTTAGTTTCAAACTAGCAGAACAACGGCTGCACTGTTTACGTTGGTAAGTCACGTGACACGTAGATTCTCGAGTGCAGTTTAAAATGCCGTTGGTAGCTAACCGTTATCGCATAGATGAACAAACTCTTCGGCTCATCTGAACATTACATCTACTTGTGAGTATATATTTGTCAGTTTGCAATATTTTCAGCTTTTATGAATAAAACAATAATATATATGTATATATATTCTATATATAACTTTTTCCCCCAGCCAAGCAGTCTGATTAGCTAGATTATAATATGCTAAATTGTTCTCTTGCAGACAAGAAAATGACGGAAGACGAGGGCTGGCGTAAAAGATTTATGAAAACATGTTTTCACAAAAGCAATCTGTTTACCATTGCCCAGGTTATGGGTTTCGCCCTGGGTGAGTGACGACTGGTGTATAAATGCAGTGAAATGCTGATTTAATAAATTTTTCATGCAAATTAACAGACACATTAGGCGTTGTCATGGTTCCATTTAGAAAGGTATATCTCAAGAATACTTAAAAAGGAAACCATAAAAAACAGGTATCCTATTTTACTTTAACAGCCCTAATTTCTCGGTTGATGAAATATATAACATCAATTTGATTTGTATACTCACAAAATTCTTTATTCATAAGATGATCTGGCTAAAGAAATTACCCTCCTTCTTTGTATTTGAAACTACAGATGTCCAAAGTTACATAAAAACTTTTGAACAATTAAATCAAATGAATACAAAAGTGTTAAAAACGTTACAAATTTGAGAAAAATACAAATTCATCTTAACAGACCCCTTATTTTTATTTCATTTATTTATTTTTTCTATTGATTTTTATATTTGTTATTGTGTTCTATGTATGTTAATTGAAATATACGTTGCAAAAATGTTATATGTTAAACGTGTGTTGAGTTGAAAATCAATAAGAAAAAAAAACAGGCGTTTCACGGCAACCAGGTTCAGCTGGTTAAACAGCGCCATCTTGCGGACAATTGTAATCATTGCACCTACTTTAGTTATTTTTTTAAAGGTGAGCATCGTCAGTCTGTGTTGTCTGAAACGGTGTTTCAGCAAACATTTTAAAATGCTCCGATGAGGTTTATAAAGCTAAATCATTTGCTGTCTTGTTGTATTGTCCACAATAAATTGGTGTGATAATGAGCAGTCAACTTTGTCCTGAAGCTTTTAATAATTGTTTTAAATGAGATTTTTCATGCTTATTAAGCGACAAGATTTAGATCAGTAACCACCATTTATTTATAAACATGTATATTTTAAACATACGTGTTCATAGCAGTTACATATATATATAAATATATATATATATATATATATATATATATATATATATATATATATATATATATATATATATGTAACTATATATATAAATATATATATATATATATATATATATATATATATATATATATATATATATACATAACAGAGGTAAAATATATTCTCACTGAGTACCATCTTCATACAAGGTATAGATGGGATTTTTTTTTTTTTAAAAAACTGTTTCTGCCCATTCTTGTTCTCTTTTATATTTCCTGATCTCTTTATCAGATTTACATAGGATGTTGAATTTAGTTTTCAGTCTGTGAATGTCAAATGGAGCTCATTTTCATCTTGTCTCAAAGGTGTCACTATGGGCTTGTTGTTAAAGCCCCATGTTATTCTGGAGCTGTTTCAACTCGCTGTGGTTCTTTTGACTGTTACAAACATCATTGTGGGTGCAGCAGTGCTGCTTTGGCTACAACAATGATCATTGGTAAGTCTATTTCCAGTTTTTTGGAAGGACAGCTCCGTGTTGCAGAGAGTATTGGATGCCGGTAGTTTTTTAAAACAACATTTATAAACTACACTGAAAATTAGACTCACGGATCATGATCTGTTGAGATTAACCGTCTCCCTTCAATGTGGTTCTCCTCAGGAACATGGAATAGATTTGTGAAAGGTTAATTGATTATACTGGGAGATATGTTTAATGCATACTCTGACATTTCTCTGTGGTACCTCCAGCTGTAAAAAAAACCCAAACCAAGCTTTTAACTACAGTGGCACAAAATATCTTTTAGTATTGTCATGGCAACGTACATGTGTGCAATAGTCAGGTCCTGCAATGTAGGAAGCAGATGCATTTAACATCCATCCGCAACCTGCAGACGTGGATGAGGAGCCCATCCATTTTCAAAACCCATCCATTTAAATAAAATATGATAAAAGGAAAATATTTATTCGGGACCTAGCACAATAAAAGCAAGCAACAAACTATAACAATAAGAATATCTTTTCAAATAAAAACATATCTCATACATTCTCACCAAAACACGTAAGATCAGTGCAGGTTACTTGTCAACAAGATTGCAGAAGTGCAGCGTAACTTAAAGTCCTAGTGTATGAAAATTATTCCCATGTAGTGGTGCACTAATTGGATACATAAAAAAACTAAACCAAGCCAGATAGAGATGACAGAATCCTAAAGTTCATTCATTCATTTTCCGAACCGCTTATTCCAATTCAGGGTCGCGGGGAAGCTGGAGCCTATCCCAGCTGGCTTTGGGCGACAGGCAGGGTACACCCCGGACAGCTCGCCAGTCCATCGCAGGAATCCTAGTTATTAGTTTTTATTTTGGCATATTTGGTGTGGGTAATGTGTGTATGTGTGTGTTTTTAAATGTGAAACTGTTTTTATTTTTTCTAATATTAAGCACTTTGATATGCTTTTGTATGAAAAGTGCTACACAAATCAAGTTTGAACTGAGTAGTGCTCTCTGGTGCCCTGCCATTTAGGTGCAGTATTACAATTTTTAAAGACGGGAATGCAACAAGCATGCTGGGTGCGCCGCCACCTATGTATTTCTAAATAACTCATTCTAAGCTGTGACAACACTGACTTGGATGCGATTGTGATTAAACTTTAGTAAAATATGTATTTATGAAAGCTATATATGTTATATGAAAGCTATACATATATAACATATATGTTATATATGTTAATAAAATATAATTTCAGTTCATTTGTTTTCATTTCATTTATTTTCCAGATCACCTTTGAATTGAGAGAGCAGTCAACTCAGTTTTAGCCCAAAATCCACTGAATCTCGACTTTTTCTTTCTCTATTAGAGGGTCTCCAAAAAATGTTATGCAGGAATTTATTCTTCGTAATTTCGTACGTATGTAATTTCCTAAATGATCAAATTTTATTAAAAAAATAAAGTCAACAGTTTGTGTCAGCATAGAAGTACATACTAAGTAATATGCAATACTAAAAACAAATGTCTGGCATATCAACAGCATGAATGACAAGAAGACAATATTATAGGGAAGTATGATCCAGATTTTGGTTGAAATTACCAAATTATTTGTAGCCCTTTATTTGTGCACATCAGTGTTTCTCTGGTATATCTTGTCCCTCTGCTCGACTGTCCAAAGAACAACAGCGCCACCTGGTGGACAAAAGCAATTGAACTATTTTGAAGCAATCAGAATTCTCAGTATAAAATATTTAAATGATGATAGAGCATAATTAACTCATTTCTTTCTTAAGTGAGTGACTGAAATGGCATAAAGAGTAAAGTAAAATGCAATAGTTTTTAACTTCAGTTCTGAGATACTGAGTCTGGAAAATTCTTCTGAGCTGAATGCATGACATAGAAATCTACCCAAAAACTGAACAGATTTATTAAAGGACAAGTTTTTAAAGATGGACTAAGCAGACTTGGAACACTAATCCAGTTCAGGTTTGGAGACTTTAAGTCTTACAATAAAAATAAAAATGGAATTCTTTTGGGCTTTCACAAGAATAATTAAATATAAGATTGTGCAAATAATAAATCATTAGTTATGAATTAATACATATCTCCAGAAAAATAAATCAGCCTCGATTTGAGGGGTCTTTTAATCATTTATATTATTATTATTATGTTAAACAAAAAAACAAAAAAACAGCCACTATCATACAAGGAAAAGAATTGCATATCTATCAATAAATCGAAAATATTAAATATTTATAAAAAAAAATAATTAAATAAAAAATCAAACAGACCAACACTTAAAGTAATGCTAAATTACCTTAGTCTGACACTTATCAGCAAAACATCTAAATATCACACATTATTCACACTAACAGTTTCAGTGTATCATCCTCAAAATGTCTGTTTCCTGGCTTTTTTTCATTTGCAAAGTCATCAATCCTGTCCTCATATCCTCCTGACTACCAGTAGTTCAATTTGTCCTCTGTGGAGGAACTTTGTAAACCTAAATATTTTCATCTCCCTGAATGCTACTGAACTAACACTTTTTGGTCTTTAAAGAGGACATTTAGTGCTTTTAAATGGTACCTCATTTGTGGGGGTGGGGCTTCGTGAACTTTCTTTCTCTCCAAGAAAAATGGCATCCATTGCAACAAGCATGTTTTATGGGAAGAGCAAAAGAGCATAATACTTTTCTTTGTGCTGATTTTTACTTGACATTTTGTAGTTATATTTTCATTGAATATCTTATAAACACATTAAATCGTTTCTTAGATAAATATAACTATATTTTACCACAATATTTAAAAGTTTAAGCAATGTCCTCCATAGTGGACATTTGTAGTTACACATTTTTTTCCCCTGGTAGTCAGGAGGATATGACAGCTGTCTGCCCGTCTCATGGTTGCACGTGCAATGCATTTATTTGTAAGGTGTGGGCCCAACCACAACAATAACTTCACACATTTTTACCTGATTTTTCTCCCAGTTTGGTTCGTTACAAAGGGCAGAGACATTGTTATGATACAGGTTACTGTTAAACATTTAAAATGATGTGCTTTTATGCTAAAATATTTTTATAATGCTATTTAACAAAGACACAAGGTAGCTACAATCCAAATGAATGTATAAATTGATTTGATACTAACATGTTTGATTGTTTATTGACGCATTTGGATTCATCTGTCTTGTGAAATGTAATTCCACACGATCTGCTTTCAATATTTCACCGATTATTGCAACCATATGCCGAACAAAATACAGGAATAGTTGCTGGCTTTCTCTCGACTATGGTTGACTCTTTCTTTACATTTACTAGCTTATCAGTGAAGAGATACAGTTGAACAAAGTCTGAAAATAAAGCATTGTATCAAAATGTATAAATCAAAATTTAACAAAGGAATGTGAACAAAAACAGAAAAGAAAAAAAAGAGACCCACATGAAACTCTAAAACTCGCAAAAGTAAATCATAACTCATCAATTGGCAGCGTAGGGAGCAGGACGCAAACCACTGACCATCAGGCCACAGGACAAGAAGCTCTACCATCTGAGCCAGCTTCCACCCTGTATGCAACAATCTCATAATGTCATCAAAGAAACAAACAAGGCACTGCTTACAGTTTATTTTATTTAGACCAACGTTTATTTTTAGGCCTGTAAGGGGAGTCATGGACACACAAGTTAGCTGCAGATAAAAATGGACGCCCAAAACGCTGAAAAAGAAAGCTCGACGCCCCCTTGCCGCGCCTCCCCATAGACTTTACATGGAAACCTGCCGCTCTTGACGCTCAAAATGCGTTTGATCTGAACACACCGTGAGTATATACTCTGCATATACCCTGGATCAGCGTTTCTTAATCCTGGTCCTCGGGGCCCATTGCCCTGCATGTTTTAGTTCCTCCCAACTCCAGAACACTTGATGCAGATTATCTTAATTGCTTGCCAAGTTCTATGAAAACTTGATAAAGAGCCATTGATTTGAGTCAGCTGTGTTTAAGTAGGGGTGCCTACAAAACGTGCAGGGCACTGGGTCCCGAGGACCAGGATTAAGAAACACTGCCCTGGACTACGCCACTGGTTGTCACAATTCATTGTTATTTTTGTGTTTTATTGGTCCGTCTTGCAAACGGGATGTTGCATCTCAATAGGTTTTTCCATTAATACATTTAAATAAACAACACAAACGCATTAATGAGAAAATGCCCCTCAAAGATGTGTTTGGTTTTTACTTGCTTTGCAGAACCCAAAAGCACCACAATGATTTAGAATTATGCTAAAAGGCTAATAAACTACCTGATTAATCATCATACTGATAAATGTTGAGATATTACATTCTTCTGATCAATAATCAGCAAGATCTTTTGCATTGGGAATTACTGATTAAATATAGCCTACAATACAGATCTGGGTTCAGAGTTCCTCTCCCTGTTGCTGACAGAAGCTCAGGCAGTGTGAAGTCTGAACCCCGACTAAATGTCCCGTGAACCCCTTTTTATAGAATGTGCAAAATTGTCGGTTGATCTCCTCCCTCCCTCCGCTCTCTCCCTTCCTGCAGCTTGTGTACTGAAAACAGAAGTATAGAAGGAGGCGAGGGAGTGGAGTGGGAGGACTGATAGAGGTGTGTAGTAGAATGAATGAAACTGTGTGTTGCAGAAACTTCACAATCTTCAGATAAAAGGGAGTGAAGCTGGTTGAGCTGAAAAAGAAGTTTTGTTTTTTTTATCTATTTAATGAAAAGAGATCCAGCATACCTCAATTAATACTGTACAGGAATTTACACGCTTCACTGTGATATTTAGTATTTAGTTCACAAACACATATCACACAAAGAGAAACTTAATCAAATATCAATACAAGTAATGAATATACTGATACAAATGAGTAAATATGGATAAAACAGAGTAAATATTAATCTGTAAATACAAAGTTACATTCAGTAAACACGTTTGGAGATTCATTAGTCTCACAGAATAAAATTAGAAATCACAATTTACGCTGTAAACGTTCTGTCAGACTTTCAGATGGTTTTATGGAACAAGTGTGTTTGTGTGTGAACACCTGCGTGCTGCTTCCGAGTCAACGTTTATTATTGGCCTGGAACATTAAGTTAGAAAAGGTATTTATTTATATATAGCTACCCATATTATTTATACAACATTTATCATGTATTATTTGCATTTATTTAATTGCTTCTGTGATAGAAAAGTAAATGAAAGGAAGCGGTACTGTAAAAGGTTTATTCAAGCTTTCTCAGGACAAAGTGAGAAGCCTTGGCAAACATAAACTGTCAACAAAGACTCAGTGATGAAATAAGGCATCATGATGTAAGCTGAGCTCAGCAGAATCACCGGTGCTTCCCCACCCAGTGACCCACTGTCCGATTGATCCAGTTTCAGCTGCGTCTCCTTCTCTGATGCCACTCAATGCATCAGCCCTCCCTCTCCTTTCTCTTATATGCCACACTACCACATGGCCATTGGGCAGACTATAAACCCAACAGGACTGCAGTGAGACGCTGGGAGAATCACTCACTGTGGATGTTCACTGGACTCAGACACAAGATTATCGCTACCAAACTGTACATTTATGTGAACAGAGTTTTTAGTGTTGATGTAATGTCAGCCTCAGCCAGAGCACGTCTCTCTTGTCCTGCCTCTAACTGAGGATTTATAAGGACAGCGCAAAGTTTTGAAGGACTGGATTTTGTGCAGGACTCTTTTTTTATTTTTTCCAGTTTTCATGACAATCAGGTGACAGCTGTTGCTATGACAACTGAATGTTGCATGACTGTGGCTTATCAGCAGAGACAAGTTTGCCATCAACTCTTCCAGCTCGTCATCAGGTTATCTATAGAGTTTAGGTTATGTTCTTTGGTCTCATATTCAGTGAAACTAACTGAAGTTTGTGATTTTCTAGTCATTATTGGAATTATTTTGGATTGTTATCTCTTGGATTATCTAAAATAGCAACTTTGATGTGTCATATGCCAAGCATGGCTTTATTTTAAACAACACAGATGCGTATGAAACAACTGAGGATGTCATCCAGATCAAACTAAACCTAATAAGGACTTGAAATGAATACTGATCTCTATGTTGTAGCGTATTATCATTAACGTTAACCTGTGATTCAATGTCGGAGCGACAGTGGGTGTTTTTAATTATTAATTCGCTGTGTCCTTAGACAAGCGGACGATCTCAGGGCACCACCCATCCCTAAATTTGTTATGCGGTCAGGTAAGGAATACCGTAATATGACAATGATATTTGTCTAATAACAGATAATCAGTCTCAGAATACGCTTACTGTAAGTTCTCGTCAGAGGGAACCAATCACTTCTCAAAGATCGATCACGCTACCATGACTTCTTAAAATATAACACACTTTATTAAAAACCACACCGGTTAAAATCATCAGGTCCAAATGAAATTAATAATGTAAACCAGAAATAACGTCAGCAAGCAATGAAATACTGAATTAGCCAAGATGAGGATGAGAGAGAGAGAGAGAGAGAGAGAGAGAGAGAGAGAGAGAGAGCCGAGCCGAGCTTCCATGTATGTAAGCAGCTTACATAACTGACACAACTAGGAAGGTTGGAAAGATGGCAAGTCTAATGAAGTTAACTAAATATGTCAGGGTAGACTATCAGGCGGATACCGGGGGAATGGATTTAAAAAGGGCAGCTTCTGCTAAGACACCAGCTGGATCGGAGACAATGGAATAATGGGTCGGCCTTACTTCAGCGCCTTGGTGGTCGAGAACCCGAACCTTGGGTCCAGTGGGCAAGGATTCAGTGGTCGTCCTGATACTTGTCCAAAGGGGAACTCCACAGAAGTCAGGAGCTCGCATGGAACCACCTGGTTCGACGTCTGAAGCTGGACCCAACTCTGATTAGAATCCACAGGTCCCGGGTGCCGGCAAAGTCCTGGGAT
Organism: Telmatherina bonti; assembly: GCF_933228915.1. Classification (NCBI taxonomy): domain Eukaryota; kingdom Metazoa; phylum Chordata; class Actinopteri; order Atheriniformes; family Telmatherinidae; genus Telmatherina; species Telmatherina bonti. The sequence goes on along the minus strand of NC_136620.1, from coordinate 16,475,087 downwards.
CAGCTGGAGCAGTAACGTTCGGGTCGTCCGTGCGTTACTGGTCACAGTCTTTGTGGGCCGGGAGAACAGCTTCGATGGTGTGTCAGAAGCAAAAATTGTTCAGCCAGAATTGGAGGAGTTTTCTGGTGTTAAGCAGGAGCGAGCTTACTTACTTAACAAAAACGAACATGACGCCAGACGGACAAAAACACAACTAAAGCAAACATCAAACGAAAAGAAAAAATAAGAGAGAAACAAAAGAAAACGAGAGAAGAAACAAAAGAAAAAAGGTAAGAATGGAAGAGACGAGTTCCGGGAAGACCCGTAGTTAAATTTGGCGCTCTGGGGCGGACTTTAGATTATCCAATCAGAGCGCAGGGGTCAGGACATGGGGTCTGAAGGTTTGGTCAAAATACTAAGTTCTTGGGGAATTAAACTTAACATTTTTCCAACCTCAAAACATGTCTATAAAATCCATTTATAGATGAGAAGAAGTATGAATGATCCTCATAAATATGAACCTTAAAACAGTTTTGCTGCTGTCAAAAGGGGAAAAGGTTTGTTAACAGGTACAAGACATTTCATTAAGACATTTCAAGACTTCAATACACTTCATCATCGATGATTTTAACTTTCCACGAACCTGGTGGGTTAAGAAATCATTTCCACACAGCAAGTTCTTACTTTGAGTCAGAGTTGGTAATAACAACAGCATATAATGTTAATCACGGTGTATTTAATCAGCCTGAAATGCATATCTCAACCTGTTCGAGGGTGTCTGCTAGATGGTGCCATTGCTCCATCCAAGGAATCACAGAAATGAACTAACTTGCTAACTTTTGTGGATTTCACATCTGAAAAACGGTTAAAGTCTTGGATTAATTTAGAAAGGAAGAAGAGTCCATTTATCCAGGTGTGCTGAGGATACATCCAGTATTTTATACAGTTTAGAATTCAGAGCTTAAAGGTCCTGCTCTGGAATTTGGTCTTTGTGTGCTGAGGATACAAAGGGACCTCCTGGGGTGATGGACGACAGGCTCTTACCAGGGTCCAACTTCAAAAGGGTGCCACAGTCTGTCTGTGTAGACATATCCTACCAGGAACAAGGCCACCAGGGTTCCTGGTTTAAAGTGGAGGTCTGTCTACCTGGATTAAGATGGATTTGATTTTTAGGGCTTTCATTGAGCTCTGTTTTGGAGATGTGTGGATGGACTTCCTTTTGAAGTAGAAAGTCCTGAGTCCTTATCTGATTTGGGGGTTAATTCGGCCTTGGGGGTTGCTACAAGCATCTCTACCAGTATGTAAAAGCCAAACTAAGTGTTATAACACTACTGTTTCAGTGTTTACACTATTAACTTCTTCTTAATAACAACTCAAACATTTGCTAAAACACATGTATTCTGTTTATTTTTTGTCATGGGCTTCTCCTGGCAGTGTTTTTTCTTCTTCTGGATTTTTAGGTGGGGCTGAGCAGGCTTCCTGGTGGCTCAGGGCGGAGTCTGGAGTGCTAATGGAACACACCTGCTGCTCATCTGGCACTGCTATTTAAGCACTTGCAAGAGCTCCAGTCTCCGCCAGATTATCTCACAGTACTTTTGGTAAATCCGGCTCCTTGAGATTCTCAGTCTTCTCGAAGAGTTATTTAACCAATGTTTCTGCTCCTGCTATCTACGCAGCATCGCCTTGCCTGGATCCACTCCACCAACCCAAGAGTTATTTCCAGCTGCTCTGCTCGCCCTGCCGTCTTGTCCACCATGCCTGGGAACTTGACTATCCCCCTCCAGCCAAACAACCACCCCTGGTCACAGTAAGCTCCATCTTGGCAAAAAACTATCTCGGAGACTTCATGTCTTTTGGACTCCACTAATTATCTTCTCCTCCTAGAAACACAACCTGGACAGAAAACACCCAAGCGATTCTACATATGTTTGCAATAAATTCTAGGAACACAGAAAGAATCTAGAAACACAGATTGTGTAAATGTTTTACAGTCAATAGTGAAGAATGAACTAACCTGAAGGATTTAAAGAGCAAAGTGAAGAAGACACACCAGATCATTTGAAAGGAGGGAGTGGCCTCACCACTTTTTTCCATTTCAGAGTGACATCCTGCTGATATAAAGATCTATTGTGATGGGCTGAGCAGTGAAGCAGTCTGGCACAGGTTGAAAGTTTAAAAAAAAAAAAAAAAAAAAAAAATCGGGTTTTTATTTTGACCCAAAAAAAAAGAGAAAAAGTTGTTTTAACACACATGAATACATCAGGCCTATAAAAGAGGTCAACTTAAAACTATAATCAAAGAATTTGTAACAGAAGTAACTCAAACAAAATGAAACAAACTGACCTAACAAATGACACACAAGGGTAAACTTAAATAGTGGCTAATCAGCCCAAACAGACAAACCCAAACCTGATTGACTGGAAGAGGCTGCCACACATCAGCCCAATAAGGAACACCAGGAAAGGTAGAAATGTACAATGCACACATGAGTGAAACACATTCTAGTGTTGCTAGGTTTGTTTTTTTTTGTGTGTGTGTCCTTCCTCTTTGTATCCCGGGACAGTTGATCTGTCAGCATCATCCCTCCGACTCTAACAATCCAACATACATTCTGCTCTTTTGGACCATGTTGAGGAGCTGACAGGAAGCAAAGGCGTCTCCACGGTGACAGAGCTCAGTGTTGGCATGGCAACGTGGAGGACATTTCTGCTTGCATTCTGTACATCGATGGCAGATTTAACTTCTAAAGAGGGGGGGGGGGGAAAGTAAAAAGGGTGCCACAGTTTTGTTTTTGATTTCAGCTCAAGTCTCTTAATTTAAAGCTGCTTTATGCCTTTTTAGTTTTTATATGTTCTGGGGAATATATCATGCTGTATTAAAGCTGCCGGATGGAAGACATATGCACCCCGGGGGAGGGAGAGGAGAGGCATCGATCAGTAGCAGCTCTCATTTATCCAACGCTCGGACAAAAGTGACCTTCGCCAATAATGTCTGTACGTCCATAATTTTGGTCATCGTGGTGGAATGTTTTTTTTTATTTTTTTTATTGAAGTTAATCGTCACGTTCAACCAAAAGAAAATACTAAACAAAAAAAACGGTCTACCTGCTGGACTTTCTGCGTATTTATTCCAGCGTAAAATTGAGGTTTGCATGTCTGAAAAAATGGACCACAAAGTCACACTTCGACATTCCACAGAGAGCAACAGCTTCGATCACCATCATCTAGTTAAAATGATGACTTGTTTGTGCAAACGAATGCAAGATTGTGTGTTTGAAAAATGTAATCTTTTTTTTTAATATATATGCAAGAATGCACCAAGTTACCAAGATGATTTTTTTTTATCATTTTTTAATCTTAATGCCAACTGATTAAAAGTGTTGCTGTGATGGCCAGATACCACTAACTTTTATTTGACTTTTTTTTTGTACATTAGGCATTGTTTTTCAATGATCATGAAATACAACCCTTCAATCGTACCTGATGAATGCACTGCCGATGGTTGCCATGTGTTTTCTTTTTGTACTTTCGCCACAGTGTTTGCATCTGAACAGTTTCCTGACTGTTGGCCTTGTCACTGTGACCACAAACTGCAGCCCACAGGACACAGGTCCAGGTCTGGAAACACCCTTTTTTCCTTCCCATTGGCCTGTATTTTAAAGGACCAGTTATAAACGTAACAAACAATTATCCTAATCTTGTAATATGAACGTACTTTTATTCACTCATTTGTATCAAGAACGTATTACAAGACTTGTGTACATGTGGAATCTTGTATGAGGTTTAACAGGCAACAGTCTGATTGTTGGATTAGAAGCCAGAATGACGCCTTTTCTGGCAAAATATGTGGGGAAAAAAACTGACGTTTAATCCAATTACATTCATAAATGAGGTATTTAGAACATTGAAATAAACACTTAGGCCAAATAAGTTGTCCTATAACCACTCAGACTGAGGAAATACTTCAAACTTAAACTCTGTAGAAGTTTAAGTTAATTAAAAATGGCCACGTTCTACTTTTACAAAAGTAGAACCTTCCTTTTCTTATGTGAAAATATCAGGTCTGAATCTGCAATCATTTAAGTCTGTAATGATCTGTAGGGTTAGATTTAAACCTGGGCTCGTGGTCATGTGACAGTCATCTGTGGTAGCTGCTGTTTTTTGTTTACCAAAATCCCAAAGAGGTTGTCAGTGTTTTCTGTGACCTGCGGGACCAAACAGGCAGATCTGGATTGTAGAGAAAAAAAAACCCAAAAAACTCCACTGATTGTCTTAAATGACACCAGCAAGAACTTTTCTGATGGCCGTCGTGGTAGAAGCTCCATCATGTTCATCTTTTCCTCCCCTCGTTTGTAAATCTACATCGCAGCCGATGTGCTTACTGTAAACTTATCATCAATGATTTGGGAAAGTAAATAAATTTTTAAAAAAAGATGTCGTACTTCTTTAAATGAAAGCTGAATAAATAGATGACTTGAACAAATCAGAGCTTCTCGATGAGTCTTACTTTGATGTCAACAAACATTTATTCAATTAATTCTAGCGATGGTTATCTGCGTCTTATCTTCGAGGATGGGCCGATTCGATGGACTGACTTAAGTTCCCTGCCTCCTGTCTCAGGACACACAGGAGGGACTGGGAACTCTCCACAATCTACAGGAAGGAAGAAGAGAAACTATGTGAATTTTGTCTTGTTTTTCCTGTGAGAGCAGTTTAGGAGTATTTGTTTTTCAGTGATTAACGTGAGCACGCAGGGAGTTCAGCATCCGCTGGGTGGATGCGTCACAAGCATGCTCGGACCTCGTCCTGCGGGATATGAAATCATAACAACGCAGCGCAAGCTCACTCCGACACTACAGGAGGTTTTTTTTTTTAAAAGGCTTTTTGTGGAAGAAATGTCATGTTTTTAAGCACAAAACAACTGAATTGTTCATAAAAAGAGAGAATTAATCTATTTTAGGTCTTTAGAAGCTGTTAAAAGTTAAGATCTTTGTTTAAAAAAAAAAAAAAAAGACAAAACAAAGACATGCATTATTTAAGATACATCATGCCACAATGGTGTGTGTTTGCCTGCAACAAACGCTATGAATGCAGAGGGGAAGAGTTTACAGATGTGGCCTAAAGGGTTCTTTTAAGAGTTTTAACACTCTTAACCCTTTATTGGCCAAGTGACTATTTTTCATCACTTCGTTTTTTCATATTCACCGTCAAACTATATATTTTTTGTTTATGTAACAACAGAATGGAGGTCTTGGTTGATATCAGAAGGACAAACTTAGGTTAAAATTTCTCATTTAAAAGGTATTTTATTGAGTGCTCTATGAAGGGTTAAGGCAGAGTGGTACACACTTTGCTGTAGGCGGTCTCTGTCTCCGCGATGGTGCGATCAAACGTGGCTCGGGCTGCCAGCTTTTGGGCCAGACTCTCGTTGATTCAGCTCAGCTTTTCTGAGAGGATACGGATGTCATGCTGCAGCCGTTCTTTCTCCTCTTCTTCCTGCCTAATCTGCCGGTTCAGCTCATACCGCTTCGAGAGGAGGTCCTCCAAACCTGATCGAGACCAAAATAAAGATAATTACTGTGGATGTCTTAAAATCTGTATTTCCATATGTCTTTCGATAGTTGAAGTTCTGACAACAAAGTCATACAAAAATGATCAATGAAAATCAAATGTATCAGCCCATGGAGGTCTGGATTTGGAATTATACTCAAAATGAAAGTGGAAAAACACACTACAGGCTGATCCAACTTTGATATAATGTCCTTTAAACAAGTCAAAATGAGGCTCAGTAGTGTGTGTGGCCTCCGTGTGCCTGTATGACCTCCCTACAACGCCTGGGCATGCTCCTGATGAGGCGGCAGATGTTCTGCAGAGGGATCTCCTCCCAGACCTGGACTGAAGCATCCACCAACTCCTGGACAGTCTGTGGTGCAACTTGGCGTTGGTGAATGGAGCGAGACATGATGTCCCAGATGTGCTCAACTGGATTCAGGTCTGGGGAACGGGCGGGCCAGTCCATAACATCAATGCCTTCGTGTTGCAGGAACTGCTGACACACTCCAGCCACATGAAGTCTACCATTGTCTTGCATTAGGAGGAACCCAGGGCCAATCGCACCAGCATACGGTCCCACAAGGGGTCTGAGGATCTCATCTCGGTACCTAATGGCAGTCAGGCTACCTCTGGCGAGCACACGGAAGGCTGTGCGGCGCTCAAAAGAAATGTCACCCCACACCATTACTGACCCACTGCCAAACCGGTCATGGAGGATGTTGCAGGCAGCAGAACGTTCTCCACGGTCTCTCCAGACTCTGTCACGTCTGTCACATGTGCTCAGTGTGAACCTGCTTTCATCTGTGAAGAGCACAGGGCACCAGTGGCGAATTTGCCAATCTTGATGTTCTCTGGCAAATGCCAAACGTCCTGCATGGTGTTGGGCTGTAAACACAACCCCCACCTGTGGACGTCGGGCCCTCATACCACCCTCATGGAGTCTGTTTCTGACTGTTTGAGCAGACACATGCACATTTGTGGCCTGCTGGAGCTCATTTTGCAGGGCTCTGGCAGTGCTCCTCCTGTTCCTCCTTGCACAAAGAAGAAGGTAGCAGTCCTGCTGCTGGGTTGTTGCCCTGCCACGGCCTCCTCCACGTCTCCTGATGTACTGGCCTGTCTCCTGGTAGCGCCTCCAGCTCTGGACACTACGCTGACAGACACAGCAAACCTTCTTGCCACAGCTCGCGTTGATGTGCCATCCTGGATGAGCTGGACCACCTGAGCCACTTGTGTGGGTTGTAGACTCTGTCTCATGCTACCACTAGAGTGAAAGCACCGCCAGCATTCAAAAGTGACCAAAACATCAGCCAGAAAGCATCGGAACTGAGAAATGGTCTGTGGTCACCACCTGCAGAACCACTCCTTTATTGGGTGTGCCTTGAATTGCCTATAATTTTTTTTTTTTTTTTTTTTTTAAATTACAAATGCCGCATCAGTATTATTACAGTCTTTAAAATGTTTGCCTTTTGAAACCTTTAACTATATTCAAGATCAAGATTCATCAGTTTCTTTGAAAAAAAAACATTAATTAATTTCTATATTTGTTCTATTTGTGGTATTTATATTTATATATTGTTTTATCTCACTCACCAGATCAGATCCAGTATTTACTAAATATCTGTTGAATTTAACAATCAAGGTAATATCTTCTATGGTATCATTATTTGTGTTTTTAAAAAAAAAGTAAGCAAGAGGATTAGCTCTATCATTCCCATCATTTTTAATTTCAATTTAATACTTTCCCTATACTTTCCATATATTCTTTATATTATTCTTATAATATTATTAATATAATAATTAATTAATATATTATTCTTGTTTTTTTTTTTTTAAATATTTTTCATCATGATCCTTTTTACTATATTTCTTATCATTTAGTCCATTTCTTTTTTTTATACCTTATATTTTAATTCTGCTTTACTGGTGCTCTTTATAAAGAAATCTTTACAGCATCCATTTTTTTTTCTTTTTACAGACATTTAAAATGTTTTTTTTTCTACTTTGATTGTTTTGTTTGCTGTAGCAAATTTTGTTGTATGCTAATAAGAAGGGTTCATTTAAAGTCATTTAAAGAGTATATATATCCTGGACACAATCAGAAGGCAGATTTCAGCCTCAAGGTGAGGTCAGTTAACCTGCCACCGAGCCAAACCAGGACTAGATTAACTGGCACGTGACAAGGTTACAGGCATTAAAGCCATATGCATTTTTTTAAGCTTCTATTTTTGCGCTTATAGAGAAGAGAAGATTAGTTAAAACTAGTACTGAAATGTCCCTGCTGTTTCCAGACAGCTGCATTTATAGGTGGTTTCCCTTGTGAACTGAGTTAAACGCTCTTTTCCAGGTGAATGTCTGATCTGTGGAAGCCAATCAGATTGTGCTAGATAAAAACCAGTATGGAAATTACTTGGAAAAAAGTGGATTAACTTCGCTTAAAATTTAGACACTCGACAAATTCGTAATTGAGATTTAGGAACAAAACTGTACAAAAACAATTATAAACTGCAGGAAAACACGTTTTTCTTTCATGCCCGAACGACGTATCGTAGCCCCAAATTTATTTTACCAACTAAAAACTACCAAAATGCCTTCCACACCTGCCCTTCGTTACAATAAAAAGGTATATATTAGTTTTAAACTAGAAAAAAAAAAAGCGCAAACATACCCAAAGATCTATAAAAAGCTCCTGGATCCAGACGGTGATCCGGATAATTTCACCACAAAATTAAACCAGTTCTTCCTTTTTACATTTACAATAACTCCTGAAAACTTAATGAAACTCCGCCCATACCTTTTTTTGAGTTAGCATGAACAGAAACAAACAGATAAACAGATAAAAGCCGGTTAAAACAAAACTTGTATGTAATGATCGAAACAAGCTTCTTACACTTTACAACTTCATTGTTGTAAGACTGCAGAGCGGTCGGGTTGACGTTAATGTCCCAAACACGGTGGTATGGTGACGGTAGTGTCGTCTTTCTGAGGAAAACAAGAGAAAGTAGCTCCAACTTCTGCTGCCTCGATAGACCTGCAACCAATGTCCCTCCTGTCACCGCGCGCTCCCCTGACAACTAAACCGGATGTTTTGAAAGCTTCTTCTTCTACTATTAATTTAGGTATTCCGAGGTGGAATGCGTCGTGCTTGCGCCCCCTTCTGGCAGTTGGAGCCACGTTTTCTGATTGGATTTCAGGGATAGAATTTGATCATGTTTTGAAAATTGGTTGTTCACAGGGCCGGATTAAAAGTGCACAGGCCCCTGGGCCCAGAATGTTCCAGGGGCTCCATTCCCCACCGCAACATTGTGAAAATTGTGAATGAAATGACATTTCTAACATCTCTCACCCAATGGTACCACTAGGAATACACTAGACACTGTGGTGCAACTATCTGGCTTTTATGTACATTTTGTTTCATGTCCAAACTGCTGGTGTTTACTCTCCACATTGGCCCTAAGAGGGCCCTGGGCCTGTACCCATACGGCCAACTGGATAATCCGGCCTTGGTTGTTTAAATTAGATTAATTTAAACCAATCCAATCCAAGTTTTGATCTGGATTAAGCCTTCCGTTTGTATTGCTCACAACATTTTTAGAAACTTTGTTTCAGGAAACCAGGATTGTCCTAATCCAAATAAAGGGTTGGATTTTAAGGTGGAAAGAAAATGTGATAAAACTTTTTAATTTGGTCAATAATATACTTTTTTAAATTCAGCGCATTGGCTTTTATTTATATTTTGGACTTGAATCGTTTAACCATGAATATTAAAATAGATAAAAGTTGGCATAGGGATGGAACTAATAAGCCTATCAGCATAGTAACCAGTGGTGTAGTGGGCCCTCAAGAAGTGGGTTTACTCTCAAATTTTCACCCTCGTTATAAAAATAGAAACAGTAGCCTGGAAAAATCACTGTTTCAGAAAAAGTGACATGTAAGACTACTCTATTTAGTTTAGCCCAACAATCAGTCAATAAATTTGCTCATAGTCATCTGCTCTAACTTCTCATTTATGAAATGATACACACACACACACACACACACACACACACACACACACACACACACACACACACACACACACATATATATATAGTTGTTCTGCCCTGCCTCCTTGAGGAAGATCTGACCATAATCTGGTTCTTCTCACCTCCACCTACAAGTCCATCATTCAGCAGCAGCCAGTCATCACAAAGACTATCAAAATCTGGTCTGCTGAAGCTGCAGATGCTCTTAGAGGAGGCTTTGAGGCTACAGACTGGAATGTCCTCTGTGAACCTCATGGAGACGACATCAACGCTATGACTGATTGTATGACAGATTACATAAACTTCTGTGTGGACAGCATCGTCCCAACAAGAACAGTGAGGTGCTTCCCCAATAACAAACCCTGGATCACCAGTGACCTGAAAAAGCTGCTGAACATCAAAAAGAAAGCCTTCAGGGATGGAGACAGGGAGTTATTGAGGGCAACACAAAACAACTTAAAACACAAACTAAGAAGTGCAAGGAGGACTACAGGAAGAAGTTAGAAAGTCAGCTCCAGCAGAATAACGTGAGGGATGTGTGGTCTGGAATGAAGAAGATCACCGGCTTCAAGTTAAAGGGGGACCAGCCTGATGGAGGTCTGGACAGAGCTAATGAGCTGAACATATTCTTCAACAGGTTCAGTTCACCCCCTACCTCCAGCCCAACTCACCACACACCCTCCATAAGCCCACTGCTTTCCTTTCACGCCTCCAATCTGTCACCCTGCAGCTCAGTCATGGACCAGAACACAGCTTCATCTTCCTCCACATCAGGACATCATGAAACCTCCACCTTGTTTGTCTCCTGCTCAAAACAACTATGTCTGATTCTCCAGTCTGAGACAAAATAGAGTCCCAGTGCTGTGGAAAACCTCATGCCTTGTTCCAGTGCCTAAAACAAACACAACCAGTTGAACCAAGTGACTACAGACCAGTTGCCCTGACATCTCACATCATGAAAGTCCTGGAGAGACTCTTACTGGCTCACCCCAACAAGCAAGTAAACACCTTTCAGGACCCATTACAGTTTGCATATCGTAATGGACTTGGGGTTGAAGATGCCATCATATACCTGCTCCAGAGAGCACACTCTCATCTGGACTCATTCGGGCAGCACTCTGAGGGTCATGTTCTTTGATTTCTCAAGTACTTTTAATACCATTCAGCCTGCTTTGTTATGTGAGAAGCTCCATAAATTCCACGTGGATACCTCCACAACCACCTGGATCTATGACTACCTCACAAACAGAACACAGTTTGTGAGACTGAAAGGTTGTGTGTCTGAGATGGAGGTCAGCAGCACTGGTGCACCACAAGGAACTGTACTCTCGCCATTCCTCTTCACTCTGTACACCTCAGACTTCCAGTACAACTCTGAGTCCTGTCATCTGCAGAAATACTCGGATGACTCTGCAGTTGTGGGGTGTATCAGGGATGGACAAGAAGCAGAGTACAGAGAACTGGTCAGTCAGTTTGTTAAATGGTGCGGTGACAATCATCTCATATTAAATACCAGCAAAACAAAAGAGATGATTGTTGACTTCAGGAGGAACAAGAATAAACAAAGCACTGTTTCCATCCTGGGAGAGGAGGTGGAGGTGGTGGAGGAATACAAGTATCTTGGAGTTCAGCTGGACAACAAACTGGACTGGAAATGCAACACTGACTACATCTACAAGAAAGGTCAGAGCAGACTGTACTTCTTAAGGAAGCTGAGATGGTTTAACGTTTGCACCAAGATGTTGCATATCTTCTATAAGTCTGTTGTGGAGAGTGCAGTCAGCTTTGCAGCATCTGCTGGGGTAGTAGCATCAGAACCAGAGACTTGAAGAGAATCAACAAACTGATCAAGAAAGCTGGTTCTGTGCTTGGAGTAACTCTGGAGCCGCTGAAGCTGATTGTCCAAAGAAGAATGCTGCACAAGCTGATGAAGATGATGGAGGATTCTTCACACCATCTCCACAACACTGATGAAACAACAAAGTGTGTTCAGTGAGAGGCTTCTTCAGGACTGCTTTAAGACTGAAAGATACAGAAGATCATTCCTGGCAGCAGCCATCAGCCTCCGGAAGAAGACCTCCTCTAGTTAATTATCTGCAACAATATTGAATTTCCGTTTGGGGATCAAAAAAGTATTTTTCATTGAATTTAACTTAATTTCAATAATATAATATAATCATATCATCATCATCACCATCATAATTATTATTATTATTTATCATAGTTATTATTATTATTATTATTATTATTTTTATTATTATTATTATTATTATTATTATTATTATTATTAATGATAATAATAATAATAATAATAATAATAATAATATCATTCTAATATAATTACATTCTTATTCTATTATTATATTATATTGTATAATATAATAATGATTATTATATATTATATTATATTTTATAATATAATATAATATAATATAATATAATATAATATAATATATTATATTATATTATATTATATTATATTATATTATATTATATTATATTATATTATATTAAATATATTATATTATATTATATTATATTATATTATATTATATTATATTATATTATATTATATTATATTATATTATATTATATTATATTATATTATAATCTTGGATTAACTCAGTTACATGGTAATCACTAATATTTCATCAGCTTCATCTGGAACTGAAAATCCAGTATTTCACATTATGATGAGAGTAACTTTCTAAAATCTCGACGTTACATTTCCATGTGTGTGTAGTTACCCTGATCTCCCTTTTTCTATTTTCTTATGTAACCCCTGGAGTGTCTCCGAGTATCCCTGTTTGAGAAAGGGGAAAAAATACAGAAGTACCGGGTTGAAGAACTCAGTGGTGAGGCTGAGGTAGTTGTGTAAGGCGAGGAAGGTCACTCTCTGGAGACGCACCATAATAATCTGCAGCATCAAAACAAATATTAAACCATGGATGTGTGTAAAGTGCTTCGCTGCCTGCTTGCAGATCAGGACAACCTGCAGCTGTGATTTACCTGTATGACTCAGACCAGAGTTTCAGAATATTTCTCAAAAACTGACTGAAATGCCAAAGCAGGAAGACGCAGGACAGTGGAGGGGACTGCAGCCCTGTCCGACACCGTTTTGTAGGGAGCTGGGTAACCCTAAAATACAGAGAATACAGTGTGTGTGTGTTTAGGGAGGACACTGTGGATTGTTAAAGGTGCTTCACAGAGCTGTTAAATAAAAAGAAAGGAAACCATGAACAGGAAGAGACAGACCGCAGACATACAGTGATTACATTCAGGATACTGAGCAAACTGTGTGAACACTGTCTCCTGGCAGCACATCCTTCACCGCTGCATCAGTACCATCAACCAGATGTCATTTGTGTCGGGGACCTGGCCACCAGTTCAGAAAAGTTCACAAAACTGTGACAAAACACATCACAATTCAGTCTGGAAAATATATTCAATTTACACAATACACGAGAGACCCACCAGACTTCCCAGTCTGTTTATTCAAATCCGATGGTCTACTGCAGGGATGTCAAAGTCAAATACACAGAGGGCCAAAAAAACAAATTGGCTATAAGCCGAGGGCCGGATTGGTTCAATGTTTATTAAAACCTATTGAAATGATTGCACGTAGCCTATTGAACCAAGACCTAACACAGTGTATTATTTAATGATTAAATGAATAATCGGGAAAACATTTTTCAGCAGGCACACAGACAAGAACAAACTTCCTTCAAAGAAAAATCACATGTCCTGTACATTAAATTAATAAAGTAACATTTTCTTATGGCTCTGTCAGTAAGTTAAAGAGAAAACATTTTCAACAGGCAAACAGCAAAAAAGCAATTTTCCTTCAGAAACAAAATACGTTCCTTATATCAAGATAAAATAAATGAATAATAAATGAATGAATGATAAATAAATGAAACTGCATGCAATATAAACTGAAAATGCAATATTATCCTGCTCTATTATCCTACCAATTACTGCTTCAAATAGTAAAATGAGAAAATATAGAATAAATCAAATCAGTTGTATTATTTCTCATGGCTCTTATCTGCAATTTTCCCTGAGTCCATTAACTGAAAAACAAATATAAATAAATAAATAAAATACAATAAAATAAAATGCAAAAATATATGGCACACAGACAAAACAATACTTTCTGTGTGTTTTTTAGACGTTTCATGGTGCCTTCTTAGATTGTATTCTTTCATTACAGCCAAACTTTCTCCACACAGAAGACACACATGTTTGCCATTTACCTCAGTGAACATGTAGTCTGCCTCCCACCTAGCTTGAAACCCCCTGTTCTCAGCATCTTAGCCATTTTTTGGGGAGGAGGTAGCTGAAAGTTGACATCTGCTCTGACTGCTAATGAATGATGAAGCAGAGGTCTGCTTGCTTCGCTGCAGTGAGTTCGCGAGTTACCGTTGCATTGTGGGAAATGTAGTATTGGTGCGTGCAAAACACCAGCGGGTGGCTACAGCCTGCGGGCCGGTTCTAATACTAATCAAATATCATCCCGGGGCCATAGATAATTCATTCCTTACACAGCCTTGACAAGGGCCTTGACTTTGACATATGTGGTCTACTGTATCGTCACTATTAACGATTATTGACTAGTTTACACACAAGATAATGTTACGTAGTTACGCTGTTAGAATACAAAACGGCAAAGACATATCATTATAATACATCTTCAGTTAGCATTTTTATCAAACGTTTAATTTGCCTTGAGGTCATTTTCTGGCACATATTAACACTGTTTAGCAGTCTCCGCATATTTATTGAATCAAGAGGCGCCATTGTACTGTGTAAAGTTGTTATTATTATTATTATTATTATTATTATTATTATTATTATTATTATTATTAATAATAATAATAATAATAATAATAATAATAATAATAATAATAATAATAATAATAATAATGATAATAATAATAATAAGAAGAAGAAGAAGACGAGTGATTATTTGAGGATGACAAATAGAAATAATTGTTGCGACATCTTAATATTTTCCCCTGTAATTAAAAGAAGGATCTTTTAATTAATTTTCAAAAGGTTCTTAAGATCGAATCAAGAGGATGGAATCTGACGTCATCATCAAAGATAAGTTTCCTCTTTGGTCCTTTGATACGTCATGTCAAAGGCAAACGAATATGACGTCAGTCCCGCCCCACTATAATAGCCAGGTCTTGTCAGATACGCCTTCAGTTCTAAAGGACAGCTTCAGAAAAGACAAGTAGTTTTAGTTTCCAGCAAATTTACAGGATTTTTTTAAAGCTACGTCACAGTTTACAATGGAAAACAGTTTCAGTCAGGATTCTATCAAGGTACAAGAAGGTGAGATTGTGCAATATAAGAGTAATAGATATACTGTTGATAACTTTATTGGAAAAGGGTTTTTTGGAAAAGTAGCCAAATGCAGCGACATGGATACAAACGAGAAAGTGGCAATTAAATTTTTTAAACAAAAATTTTTCGAACTAGGAATGAGAGAAGCTTTGATCTTACACGAAATTCAAAAATTGGATCCTGACAAAACCAATTTGATGAAGTTCCACAGGCGCTTACAGTACAAGGGCATAAATTGCCTGGTTTGTGAGAAGCTGGACATTAGTTTATCTGAGTTGATCCAGCAGAAGAGGAAGCCACTGCATGTTTCTGAAATCGGAACAGTTGCAAAGCAGTTACTGGAGGCCATAAATGCGCTCAACAGTATTGGTTTGTCACATAATGATATTAAGCCCGACAATGTATTGTTAGTAAACCAGAAATCGCAGCCTTTCAAAGTGAAGCTAATTGACTTTGGACTAACTGCGAAGTCAGGTGACTTGTGTAATTATCGTACCTTTCAAGACCGTTCTTACAGGCCCCCCGAGATTTTTTTGGGCCTTCCAGTCAGTGAAGCAGTTGACATGTGGTCTTTGGGATGCACACTGATATTCTTGTATCTTGGTGACAACCTGTTTCAAGCCAAAAATAATTCTCACGTCATGAGAGCCATTTCAAAGATTGTAGGTATTCCTAATTACATACTGGATAAAGGACTGAAAACAGAAACCTTTTTTGACTCGGTGAAGACGGATGACAGTTCAGAATGGAAATGGAAAACAACGGATGAATATGAAAGACCTACAAGTGGATCAGATAATTTGACGCATATATACGATTACATCTTTAGTCTGGACGATCTGCCAACTCTGCATACAGTGCCTAAAAAGTCCACAGAACCAGAAGACACGGATGGATTCATCAGTCTTCTCAAAGAGATGTTGCAGGTGGATCCAGACAAGCGGATCACCCCTGCTGATGCACTCATTCATCCTTTCATACTTCAAACTCCCTTATCTGAGGAAAGTAATCAGCCTTCTGACAACTTAAGTCAGATAAATGTGGCAGACATTCAGCCCAGTGCGATAGAAGTAGAGACCATTGTTACATCCAGTACTAAAGAAACAGCTAAATCAGACAACAGTTTAACCAGCTTCACAAGCGATGTGACCAGTGCTAACAGAGTTACTGCTGTAACTTCTGCAGAAGTCTCTCCCAGCTACAAGCCAGTTAAGGATGAATATGGCAACAAAGGCCGTGTAAGATATTTTAAAGAAAGGATGCAGGCAATTATTCAAAGGCGGGTCGAGTTTAATGAAGCATTTAATCATCGGAAAAATCAGGAACTCTATTCTGTCACCAGTAATCAGCCTTCTGAGACCTTAAGTCAGATAAATGTGGCAGACATTCAGCCCAGTGCGATAGAAGTAGAGACCATTGTTACATCCAGTACTAAAGAAACAGCTAAATCAGACAACAGTTTAACCAGCTTCACAAACGATGTGACCAGTGCTAACAGAGTTACTGCTGTAACTTCTGCAGAAGTCTCTCCCAGCTACAAACCAGTTAAGGATAAATATGACAACAACAAAGGCCGTTTAAGATATCTTATAGAGGGGATGGAGGCAAATATTCAAAGTCAGGTCGAGTTGATTGAAGCATTTAATCATCAGAGAAATCAGGAACTCTATTCTGTCACCAGTAATCAGCCTTCTGAGACCTTAAGTCAGATAAATGTGGCAGACATTCAGCCCAGTGCGATAGAAGTAGAGACCATTGTTACATCCAGTACTAAAGAAACAGCTAAATCAGACAACAGTTTAACCAGCTTCACAAACGATGTGACCAGTGCTAACAGAGTTACTGCTGTAACTTCTGCAGAAGTCTCTCCCAGCTACAAACCAGTTAAGGATAAATATGACAACAACAAAGGCCGTTTAAGATATCTTATAGAGGGGATGGAGGCAAATATTCAAAGTCAGGTCGAGTTGATTGAAGCATTTAATCATCAGAGAATTCAGGAACTCTATTCTGTCACCAGTAATCAGCCTTCTGAGACCTTAAGTCAGATAAATGTGGCAGACATTCAGCCCAGTACGATAGAAGTAGAGACCATTGTTACATCCAGTACTGAAGCAATGACTAAATCAGACAACAGTTTAACCAGCTACACAAGCGATGTGACCAGTGCTAACAGAGTTACTGCTGTAACTTCTGCAGAAGTCTCTCCCAGCTACAAACCAGTTAAGGATGAATATGTCAACAAAGGCCGTTTAAGATATCTTATAGAGGGGATGGAGGCAAATATTCAAAGTCAGGTCGAGTTGATTGAAGCATTTAATCATCGGATAAATCAGGAACTCTATTCTGTCACCAGTAATCAGCCTTCTGAGACCTTAAGTCAGATAAATGTGGCAGACATTCAGCCCAGTGCGATAGAAGTAGAGACCATTGTTACATCCAGTACTAAAGAAACAGCTAAATCAAACAACAGTTTAACCAGCTTCACAAGCGATGTGACCAGTGCTAACAGAGTTACTGCTGTAACTTCTGCAGAAGTCTCTCCTAGCGACAAGCCAGTTAAGGATGAATATGACAACAAAGGCCGTGTAAGATATTTTAGAGAGAGGATGCAGGCAATTATTCAAAGGCGGGTCGAGTTTAATGAAGCATTTAATCATCAGAAAAATCAGGAACTCTATTCTTTCACCAGTAATCAGCCTTCTGAGACCTTAAGTCAGATAAATGTGGCAGACATTCAGCCCAGTGCGATAGAAGTAGAGACCATTGTTACATCCAGTACTGAAGAAACAACTAAATCAAACAACAGTTTAACCAGCTTCACAAGCGATGTGACCAGTGCTAACAGAGTTACTGCTGTAACTTCTGCAGAAGTCTCTCCCAGCGACAAACCAGTTAAGGATGAATATGTCAACAAAGGCCATGTAAGATATCTTATAGAGATGATGGAGGCAAATAATCAAAGTCAGGTCGAGTTTAATGAAGCATTTAATCATCAGAAAAATCAGGAACTCTATTCTGTCACCAGTAATCAGTCTTCTGAGACCTTAAGTCAGATAAATGTGGCAGACATTCAGCCCAGTGCGATAGAAGTAGAGACCATTGTTACATCAGTTACTAAAGAAACAACTAAATCAGACAACAGTTTAACCAGCTTCACAAGCGATGTGACCAGTGCTAACAGAGTTACTGCTGTAACTTCTGCAGAAGTCTCTCCCAGCGACAAACCAGTTAAGGATGAATATGTCAACAAAGGTCGTGTAAGATATCTTATAGAGATGATGGAGGCAAATAATCAAAGTCAGGTCGAGTTTAATGAAGCATTTAATCATCAGAAAAATCAGGAACTCTATTCTGTCACCAGTAATCAGTCTTCTGAGACCTTAAGTCAGATAAATGTGGCAGACATTCAGCCCAGTGCGATAGAAGTAGAGACCATTGTTACATCCAGTACTGAAGAAACAACTAAATCAAACAACAGTTTAACCAGCTTCACAAGCGATGTGACCAGTGCTAACAGAGTTACTGCTGTAACTTCTGCAGAAGTCTCTCCCAGCTACAAACCAGTTAAGGATGAATATGTCAACAAAGGTCGTGTAAGATATCTTATAGAGATGATGGAGGCAAATAATCAAAGTCAGGTCGAGTTTAATGAAGCATTTAATCATCAGAAAAATCAGGAACTCTATTCTGTCACCAGTAATCAGTCTTCTGAGACCTTAAGTCAGATAAATGTGGCAGACATTCAGCCCAGTGCGATAGAAGTAGAGACCATTGTTACATCCAGTACTGAAGAAACAACTAAATCAAACAACAGTTTAACCAGCTTCACAAGCGATGTGACCAGTGCTAACAGAGTTACTGCTGTAACTTCTGCAGAAGTCTCTCCCAGCGACAAACCAGTTAAGGATGAATATGTCAACAAAGGCCGTGTAAGATATCTTATAGAGAGGATGGAGGCAAATAATCAAAGTCGGGTGGAGTTGATTGAAGCATTTAATCATCGGATAAATCAGGAACTCTATTCTGTCACCAGTAATCAGTCTTCTGAGACCTTAAGTCAGATAAATGTGGCAGACATTCAGCCCAGTGCGATAGAAGTAGAGACCATTGTTACATCCAGTACTGAAGAAACAACTAAATCAAACAACAGTTTAACCAGCTTCACAAGCGATGTGACCAGTGCTAACAGAGTTACTGCTGTAACTTCTGCAGAAGTCTCTCCCAGCGACAAACCAGTTAAGGATGAATATGTCAACAAAGGCCGTGTAAGATATCTTATAGAGATGATGGAGGCAAATAATCAAAGTCAGGTCGAGTTTAATGAAGCATTTACTCATCAGAAAAATCAGGAACTCTATTCTGTCACCAGTAATCAGTCTTCTGAGACCTTAAGTCAGATAAATGTGGCAGACATTCAGCCCAGTGCGATAGAAGTAGAGACCATTGTTACATCCAGTACTGAAGAAATGACTCAATCAGTCAACAGTTTAACCAGCTTCACAAGCGATGTGACCAGTGCTAACAGAGTTACTGCTGTAACTTCTGCAGAAGTCTCTCCCAGCGACAAACCAGTTAAGGATAAATATGACAACAACAAAGGCCGTTTAAGATATCTTATAGAGAGGATGGAGGCAAATAATCAAAGTCGGGTGGAGTTGATTGAAGCATTTAATCATCGGATAAATCAGGAACTCTATTCTGTCACCAGTAATCAGCCTTCCGAGACCTTAAGTCAGATAAATGTGGCAGACATTCAGCCCAGTGCGATAGAAGTAGAGACCATTGTTACATCCAGTACTAAAGAAACAGCTAAATCAGACAACAGTTTAACCAGCTTCACAAGCGATGTGACCAGTGCTAACAGAGTTACTGCTGTAACTTCTGCAGAAGTCTCTCCCAGCGACAAACCAGTTAAGGATGAATATGTCAACAAAGGCCGTGTAAGATATTTTATAGAGATGATGGAGGCAAATAATCAAAGTCAGGTCGAGTTTAATGAAGCATTTAATCATCGGATAAATCAGGAACTCTATTCTGTCACCAGTAATCAGTCTTCTGAGACCTTAAGTCAGATAAATGTGGCAGACATTCAGCCCAGTGCGATAGAAGTAGAGACCATTGTTACATCCAGTACTGAAGCAATGACTAAATCAGACAACAGTTTAACCAGCTTCACAAGCGATGTGACCAGTGCTAACAGAGTTACTGCTGTAACTTCTGCAGAAGTCTCTCCCAGCGACAAGCCAGTTAAGGATGAATATGTCAACAAAGGCCGTGTAAGATATCTTATAGAGATGATGGAGGCAACAATTCAAAGTCGGGTGGAATTGATTGAAGCATTTAATCATCGGATAAATCAGGAACTCTATTCTGTCACCAGTAATCAGCCTTCTGAGACCTTAAGTCAGATAAATGTGGCAGACATTCAGCCCAGTGCGATAGAAGTAGAGACCATTGTTACATCCAGTACTAAAGGAACAACTAAATCAGACAACAGTTTAACCAGCTTCACAAGCGATGTGACCAGTGCTAACAGAGTTACTGCTGTAACTTCTGCAGAAGTCTCTCCCAGATACAAGCCAGTTAAGGATGAATATGTCAACAAAGGCCGTGTAAGATATCTTATAGAGATGATGGAGGCAAATAATCAAAGTCAGGTCGAGTTTATTGAAGCATTTAATCATCAGAAAAATCAGGAACTCTATTCTGTCACCAGTAATCAGTCTTCTGAGACCTTAAGTCAGATAAATGTGGCAGACATTCAGCCCAGTGCGATAGAAGTAGAGACCATTGTTACATCCAGTACTAAAGAAACAGCTGAATCAGACAACAGTTTAACCAGCTTCACAAGCGATGTGACCAGTGCTAACAGAGTTACTGCTGTAACTTCTGCAGAAGTCTCTCCCAGCTACAAACCAGTTAAGGATGAATATGTCAACAAAGGCCGTGTAAGATATTTTATAGAGATGATGGAGGCAAATAATCAAAGTCAGGTCGAGTTTAATGAAGCATTTAATCATCGGATAAATCAGGAACTCTATTCTGTCACCAGTAATCAGTCTTCTGAGACCTTAAGTCAGATAAATGTGGCAGACATTCAGCCCAGTGCGATAGAAGTAGAGACCATTGTTACATCCAGTACTAAAGAAACAGCTAAATCAGACAACAGTTTAACCAGCTTCACAAGCGATATGACCAGTGCTAACAGAGTTACTGCTGTAACTTCTGCAGAAGTCTCTCCCAGCGACAAACCAGTTAAGGATAAATATGACAACAAAGGCCGTGTAAGATATTTTAGAGAGAGGATGGAGGCAATTATTCAAAGGCGGGTCGAGTTTAATGAAGCATTTAATCATCAGAAAAATCAGGAACTCTATTCTGTCACCAGTAATCAGCCTTCTTAGACCTTAAGTCAGATAAATGTGGCAGACATTCAGCCCAGTGCGATAGAAGTAGAGACCATTGTTACATCCAGTACTAAAGAAACAGCTAAATCAGACAACAGTTTAACCAGCTTCACAAGCGATGTGACCAGTGCTAACAGAGTTACTGCTGTAACTTCTGCAGAAGTCTCTCCCAGCGACAAACCAGTTAAGGATGAATATGACAACAACAAAGGCCGTGTAAGATATCTTATAGAGAGGATGCAGGCAAATATTCAAAGGCGGGTCGAGTTTAATGAAGCATTTAATCATCGGATAAATCAGGAACTCTATTCTGTCACCAGTAATCAGTCTTCTGAGACCTTAAGTCAGATAAATGTGGCAGACATTCAGCCCAGTGCGATAGAAGTAGAGACCATTGTTACATCAGTTACTAAAGAAACAACTAAATCAGACAACAGTTTAACCAGCTTCACAAGCGATGTGACCAGTGCTAACAGAGTTACTGCTGTAACTTCTGCAGAAGTCTCTCCCAGCTACAAACCAGTTAAGGATAAATATGACAACAACAAAGGCCATGTAAGATATCTTATAGAGATGATGGAGGCAAATATTCAAAGTCAGGTCGAGTTGATTGAAGCATTTAATCATCAGAGAATTCAGGAACTCTATTCTGTCACCAGTAATCAGCCTTCTGAGACCTTAAGTCAGATCAATGTGGCAGACATTCAGCCCAGTGCGATAGAAGTAGAGACCATTGTTACATCCAGTACTAAAGAAACAACTAAATCAGACAACAGTTTAACCAGCTACACAAGCGATGTGACCAGTGCTAACAGAGTTACTGCTGTAACTTCTGCAGAAGTCTCTCCCAGCGACAACCCAGTTAAGGATGAATATGACAACAACAAAGGCCGTGTAAGATATCTTATAGAGAGAGGATGCAGGCAATTATTCAAAGGCGGGTCGAGTTTAATGAAGCATTTAATCATCGGATAAATCAGGAACTCTATTCTGTCACCAGTAATCAGCCTTCTTAGACCTTAAGTCAGATAAATGTGGCAGACATTCAGCCCAGTGCGATAGAAGTAGAGACCATTGTTACATCAGTTACTAAAGAAACAACTAAATCAGACAACAGTTTAACCAGCTTCACAAGCGATGTGACCAGTGCTAACAGAGTTACTGCTGTAACTTCTGCAGAAGTCTCTCCCAGCTACAAACCAGTTAAGGATGAATATGACAACAACAAAGGCCGTGTAAGATATCTTATAGAGAGAGGATGCAGGCAATTATTCAAAGGCGGGTCGGGTTTAATGAAGCATTTAATCATCGGATAAATCAGGAACTCTATTCTGTCACCAGTAATCAGCCTTCTTAGACCTTAAGTCAGATAAATGTGGCAGACATTCAGCCCAGTGCGATAGAAGTAGAGACCATTGTTACATCAGTTACTAAAGAAACAACTAAATTAGACAACAGTTTAACCAGCTTCACAAGCGATGTGACCAGTGCTAACAGAGTTACTGCTGTAACTTCTGCAGAAGTCTCTCCCAGCTACAAACCAGTTAAGGATGAATATGACAACAACAAAGGCCGTGTAAGATATCTTATAGAGAGGATGGAGGCAAATAATCAAAGTCGGGTGGAGTTGATTGAAGCATTTAATCATCGGATAAATCAGGAACTCTATTCTGTCACCAGTAATCAGTCTTCTGAGACCTTAAGTCAGATAAATGTGGCAGACATTCAGCCCAGTGCGATAGAAGTAGAGACCATTGTTACATCCAGTACTAAAGAAACAGCTAAATCAGACAACAGTTTAACCAGCTTCACAAGCGATGTGACCAGTGCTAACAGAGTTACTGCTGTAACTTCTGCAGAAGTCTCTCCCAGCGACAAACCAGTTAAGGATGAATATGTCAACAAAGGCCGTGTAAGATATCTTATAGAGATGATGGAGGCAAATAATCAAAGTCAGGTCGAGTTTAATGAAGCATTTAATCATCAGAAAAATCAGGAACTCTATTCTGTCACCAGTAATCAGTCTTCTGAGACCTTAAGTCAGATAAATGTGGCAGACATTCAGCCCAGTGCGATAGAAGTAGAGACCATTGTTACATCCAGTACTGAAGAAATGACTCAATCAGTCAACAGTTTAACCAGCTTCACAAGCGATGTGACCAGTGCTAACAGAGTTACTGCTGTAACTTCTGCAGAAGTCTCTCCCAGCGACAAACCAGTTAAGGATGAATATGTCAACAAAGGCCATGTAAGATATCTTATAGAGATGATGGAGGCAAAAATTCAAAGTCGGGTGGAGTTGATTGAAGCATTTAATCATCGGATAAATCAGGAACTCTATTCTGTCACCACTAATCAGCCTTCCGAGACCTTAAGTCAGATAAATGTGGCAGACATTCAGCCCAGTGCAATAGAAGTAGAGACCATTGTTACATCCAGTACTAAAGAAACAACTAAATCAGTCAACAGTTTAACCAGCTTCACAAGCGATGTGACCAGTGCTAACAGAGTTACTGCTGTAACTTCTGCAGAAGTCTCTCCCAGCTACAAACCAGTTAAGGATGAATATGACAACAACAAAGGCCATGTAAGATATCTTATAGAGAGGATGGAGGCAAATAATCAAAGTCGGGTCGAGTTGATTGAAGCATTTAATCATCGGATAAATCAGGAACTCTATTCTGTCACCAGTAATCAGCCTTCTGAGACCTTAAGTCAGATAAATGTGGCAGACATTCAGCCCAGTGCGATAGAAGTAGAGACCATTGTTACATCCAGTACTAAAGAAACAGCTAAATCAGACAACAGTTTAACCAGCTTCACAAGCGATGTGACCAGTGCTAACAGAGTTACTGCTGTAACTTCTGCAGAAGTCTCTCCCAGCGACAAACCAGTTAAGGATAAATATGTCAACAAAGGCCATGTAAGATATCTTATAGAGATGATGGAGGCAAATAATCAAAGTCAGGTCGAGTTTAATGAAGCATTTAATCATCAGAAAAATCAGGAACTCTATTCTGTCACCAGTAATCAGCCTTCTGAGACCTTAAGTCAGATAAATGTGGCAGACATTCAGCCCAGTGCGATAGAAGTAGAGACCATTGTTACATCCAGTACTGAAGCAATGACTAAATCAGACAACAGTTTAACCAGCTTCACAAGCGATGTGACCAGTGCTAACAGAGTTACTGCTGTAACTTCTGCAGAAGTCTCTCCCAGCGACAAGCCAGTTAAGGATGAATATGTCAACAAAGGCCGTGTAAGATATCTTATAGAGATGATGGAGGCAAAAATTCAAAGTCGGGTGGAATTGATTGAAGCATTTAATCATCGGATAAATCAGGAACTCTATTCTGTCACCAGTAATCAGCCTTCTGAGACCTTAAGTCAGATAAATGTGGCAGACATTCAGCCCAGTGCGATAGAAGTAGAGACCATTGTTACATCCAGTACTAAAGAAACAGCTAAATCAGACAACAGTTTAACCAGCTTCACAAGCGATGTGACCAGTGCTAACAGAGTTACTGCTGTAACTTCTGCAGAAGTCTCTCCCAGCTACAAACCAGTTAAGGATGAATATGACAACAACAAAGGCCATGTAAGATATCTTATAGAGAGGATGGAGGCAAATAATCAAAGTCGGGTCGAGTTGATTGAAGCATTTAATCATCGGATAAATCAGGAACTCTATTCTGTCACCAGTAATCAGCCTTCTGAGACCTTAAGTCAGATAAATGTGGCAGACATTCAGCCCAGTGCGATAGAAGTAGAGACCATTGTTACATCCAGTACTGAAGCAGTGACTAAATCAGACAACAGTTTAACCAGCTTCACAAGCGATGTGACCAGTGCTAACAGAGTTACTGCTGTAACTTCTGCAGAAGTCTCTCCCAGCGACAAGCCAGTTAAGGATGAATATGTCAACAAAGGCCGTGTAAGATATCTTATAGAGATGATGGAGGCAAAAATTCAAAGTCGGGTGGAATTGATTGAAGCATTTAATCATCGGATAAATCAGGAACTCTATTCTGTCACCAGTAATCAGCCTTCTGAGACCTTAAGTCAGATAAATGTGGCAGACATTCAGCCCAGTGCGATAGAAGTAGAGACCATTGTTACATCCAGTACTAAAGAAACAGCTAAATCAGACAACAGTTTAACCAGCTTCACAAGCGATGTGACCAGTGCTAACAGAGTTACTGCTGTAACTTCTGCAGAAGTCTCTCCCAGATACAAGCCAGTTAAGGATGAATATGTCAACAAAGGCCGTGTAAGATATCTTATAGAGATGATGGAGGCAAATAATCAAAGTCAGGTCGAGTTTATTGAAGCATTTAATCATCAGAAAAATCAGGAACTCTATTCTGTCACCAGTAATCAGTCTTCTGAGACCTTAAGTCAGATAAATGTGGCAGACATTCAGCCCAGTGCGATAGAAGTAGAGACCATTGTTACATCCAGTACTGAAGCAGTGACTAAATCAGACAACAGTTTAACCAGCTTCACAAGCGATGTGACCAGTGCTAACAGAGTTACTGCTGTAACTTCT
>NC_136620.1:16409223-16444223 GCF_933228915.1 Telmatherina bonti | reverse complement strand
TCAGCTTTGCCCGTCATTGTGAAGACAATCAGCTTCATGGTTTCTCCTGGCCGCTGTCTGTACCAGTACATCTGGAAATAAGTTAGACCTTTTGCGTGGTTGCAGTCCATTGTTGCATCGTCTCCCTGGTTTTTCCACAGCATGGAGGTCTGTGTGACATCACTGCCATGAATCAGACCTGTGTGTGTGTATAACAGATTAAAAATAAACAGTTTAAGCTGAAGGTTTTGACCTATCATCACACATACTACTGTTACCTGAAATACTAATCCTGCAGTGAGGATCTGTGAGTTCTCATCATTATTTACCTGCAACCCAAAGCAGAAATATGCAGAAGCTGAGAAGATGATGTTTGGTGATCTTCATGTTCTTGAAGTCAGACACATTCACAATCAGCTGCATATTTATGGGGAAAGAAATACTTACAGATGGGAGTGTCTTTCTCTGTGATGCTCTTTGATCCTGCAAACTGCTCTATCTATGATCACATGATGAATGAAAGTGTAACTGTAAGTATACTTTACACCCCCTTGTGGTACACAAGTTAGAAAAGAAGAGGTTTTCTGAGAGCATCAGGCTTGTGTACAAAGGATTTTTAATTTCTGAACTCTGCTTCAAAGTCTGGCTTGGTTCTTTCACCAGTGTACAACATTTGTTTCATTTTTTTCCCCATGCACCAGTTGGTACCAGTACATCTGCTAATAGGCAAAATCCCCAGTTCACACTCAAAAATAGAGGTACCAGCTTGTACCTAAAAAGGTACAAATGCTTGTCGCTGGGGGTGTACTTTTTAGTTCTTTAGTTCTTCTTTTTAGTTTCAAACTAGCAGAACAACGGCTGCACTGTTTACGTTGGTAAGTCACGTGACACGTAGATTCTCGAGTGCAGTTTAAAATGCCGTTGGTAGCTAACCGTTATCGCATAGATGAACAAACTCTTCGGCTCATCTGAACATTACATCTACTTGTGAGTATATATTTGTCAGTTTGCAATATTTTCAGCTTTTATGAATAAAACAATAATATATATGTATATATATTCTATATATAACTTTTTCCCCCAGCCAAGCAGTCTGATTAGCTAGATTATAATATGCTAAATTGTTCTCTTGCAGACAAGAAAATGACGGAAGACGAGGGCTGGCGTAAAAGATTTATGAAAACATGTTTTCACAAAAGCAATCTGTTTACCATTGCCCAGGTTATGGGTTTCGCCCTGGGTGAGTGACGACTGGTGTATAAATGCAGTGAAATGCTGATTTAATAAATTTTTCATGCAAATTAACAGACACATTAGGCGTTGTCATGGTTCCATTTAGAAAGGTATATCTCAAGAATACTTAAAAAGGAAACCATAAAAAACAGGTATCCTATTTTACTTTAACAGCCCTAATTTCTCGGTTGATGAAATATATAACATCAATTTGATTTGTATACTCACAAAATTCTTTATTCATAAGATGATCTGGCTAAAGAAATTACCCTCCTTCTTTGTATTTGAAACTACAGATGTCCAAAGTTACATAAAAACTTTTGAACAATTAAATCAAATGAATACAAAAGTGTTAAAAACGTTACAAATTTGAGAAAAATACAAATTCATCTTAACAGACCCCTTATTTTTATTTCATTTATTTATTTTTTCTATTGATTTTTATATTTGTTATTGTGTTCTATGTATGTTAATTGAAATATACGTTGCAAAAATGTTATATGTTAAACGTGTGTTGAGTTGAAAATCAATAAGAAAAAAAAACAGGCGTTTCACGGCAACCAGGTTCAGCTGGTTAAACAGCGCCATCTTGCGGACAATTGTAATCATTGCACCTACTTTAGTTATTTTTTTAAAGGTGAGCATCGTCAGTCTGTGTTGTCTGAAACGGTGTTTCAGCAAACATTTTAAAATGCTCCGATGAGGTTTATAAAGCTAAATCATTTGCTGTCTTGTTGTATTGTCCACAATAAATTGGTGTGATAATGAGCAGTCAACTTTGTCCTGAAGCTTTTAATAATTGTTTTAAATGAGATTTTTCATGCTTATTAAGCGACAAGATTTAGATCAGTAACCACCATTTATTTATAAACATGTATATTTTAAACATACGTGTTCATAGCAGTTACATATATATATAAATATATATATATATATATATATATGTAACTATATATATAAATATATATATATATATATATATATATATATATATATATATATATATATATATATATATATATATATATATATATACACATAACAGAGGTAAAATATATTCTCACTGAGTACCATCTTCATACAAGGTATAGATGGGATTTTTTTTTTTTTTAAAAACTGTTTCTGCCCATTCTTGTTCTCTTTTATATTTCCTGATCTCTTTATCAGATTTACATAGGATGTTGAATTTAGTTTTCAGTCTGTGAATGTCAAATGGAGCTCATTTTCATCTTGTCTCAAAGGTGTCACTATGGGCTTGTTGTTAAAGCCCCATGTTATTCTGGAGCTGTTTCAACTCGCTGTGGTTCTTTTGACTGTTACAAACATCATTGTGGGTGCAGCAGTGCTGCTTTGGCTACAACAATGATCATTGGTAAGTCTATTTCCAGTTTTTTGGAAGGACAGCTCCGTGTTGCAGAGAGTATTGGATGCCGGTAGTTTTTTAAAACAACATTTATAAACTACACTGAAAATTAGACTCACGGATCATGATCTGTTGAGATTAACCGTCTCCCTTCAATGTGGTTCTCCTCAGGAACATGGAATAGATTTGTGAAAGGTTAATTGATTATACTGGGAGATATGTTTAATGCATACTCTGACATTTCTCTGTGGTACCTCCAGCTGTAAAAAAAACCCAAACCAAGCTTTTAACTACAGTGGCACAAAATATCTTTTAGTATTGTCATGGCAACGTACATGTGTGCAATAGTCAGGTCCTGCAATGTAGGAAGCAGATGCATTTAACATCCATCCGCAACCTGCAGACGTGGATGAGGAGCCCATCCATTTTCAAAACCCATCCATTTAAATAAAATATGATAAAAGGAAAATATTTATTCGGGACCTAGCACAATAAAAGCAAGCAACAAACTATAACAATAAGAATATCTTTTCAAATAAAAACATATCTCATACATTCTCACCAAAACACGTAAGATCAGTGCAGGTTACTTGTCAACAAGATTGCAGAAGTGCAGCGTAACTTAAAGTCCTAGTGTATGAAAATTATTCCCATGTAGTGGTGCACTAATTGGATACATAAAAAAACTAAACCAAGCCAGATAGAGATGACAGAATCCTAAAGTTCATTCATTCATTTTCCGAACCGCTTATTCCAATTCAGGGTCGCGGGGAAGCTGGAGCCTATCCCAGCTGGCTTTGGGCGACAGGCAGGGTACACCCCGGACAGCTCGCCAGTCCATCGCAGGAATCCTAGTTATTAGTTTTTATTTTGGCATATTTGGTGTGGGTAATGTGTGTATGTGTGTGTTTTTAAATGTGAAACTGTTTTTATTTTTTCTAATATTAAGCACTTTGATATGCTTTTGTATGAAAAGTGCTACACAAATCAAGTTTGAACTGAGTAGTGCTCTCTGGTGCCCTGCCATTTAGGTGCAGTATTACAATTTTTAAAGACGGGAATGCAACAAGCATGCTGGGTGCGCCGCCACCTATGTATTTCTAAATAACTCATTCTAAGCTGTGACAACACTGACTTGGATGCGATTGTGATTAAACTTTAGTAAAATATGTATTTATGAAAGCTATATATGTTATATGAAAGCTATACATATATAACATATATGTTATATATGTTAATAAAATATAATTTCAGTTCATTTGTTTTCATTTCATTTATTTTCCAGATCACCTTTGAATTGAGAGAGCAGTCAACTCAGTTTTAGCCCAAAATCCACTGAATCTCGACTTTTTCTTTCTCTATTAGAGGGTCTCCAAAAAATGTTATGCAGGAATTTATTCTTCGTAATTTCGTACGTATGTAATTTCCTAAATGATCAAATTTTATTAAAAAAATAAAGTCAACAGTTTGTGTCAGCATAGAAGTACATACTAAGTAATATGCAATACTAAAAACAAATGTCTGGCATATCAACAGCATGAATGACAAGAAGACAATATTATAGGGAAGTATGATCCAGATTTTGGTTGAAATTACCAAATTATTTGTAGCCCTTTATTTGTGCACATCAGTGTTTCTCTGGTATATCTTGTCCCTCTGCTCGACTGTCCAAAGAACAACAGCGCCACCTGGTGGACAAAAGCAATTGAACTATTTTGAAGCAATCAGAATTCTCAGTATAAAATATTTAAATGATGATAGAGCATAATTAACTCATTTCTTTCTTAAGTGAGTGACTGAAATGGCATAAAGAGTAAAGTAAAATGCAATAGTTTTTAACTTCAGTTCTGAGATACTGAGTCTGGAAAATTCTTCTGAGCTGAATGCATGACATAGAAATCTACCCAAAAACTGAACAGATTTATTAAAGGACAAGTTTTTAAAGATGGACTAAGCAGACTTGGAACACTAATCCAGTTCAGGTTTGGAGACTTTAAGTCTTACAATAAAAATAAAAATGGAATTCTTTTGGGCTTTCACAAGAATAATTAAATATAAGATTGTGCAAATAATAAATCATTAGTTATGAATTAATACATATCTCCAGAAAAATAAATCAGCCTCGATTTGAGGGGTCTTTTAATCATTTATATTATTATTATTATGTTAAACAAAAAAACAAAAAAACAGCCACTATCATACAAGGAAAAGAATTGCATATCTATCAATAAATCGAAAATATTAAATATTTATAAAAAAAAATAATTAAATAAAAAATCAAACAGACCAACACTTAAAGTAATGCTAAATTACCTTAGTCTGACACTTATCAGCAAAACATCTAAATATCACACATTATTCACACTAACAGTTTCAGTGTATCATCCTCAAAATGTCTGTTTCCTGGCTTTTTTTCATTTGCAAAGTCATCAATCCTGTCCTCATATCCTCCTGACTACCAGTAGTTCAATTTGTCCTCTGTGGAGGAACTTTGTAAACCTAAATATTTTCATCTCCCTGAATGCTACTGAACTAACACTTTTTGGTCTTTAAAGAGGACATTTAGTGCTTTTAAATGGTACCTCATTTGTGGGGGTGGGGCTTCGTGAACTTTCTTTCTCTCCAAGAAAAATGGCATCCATTGCAACAAGCATGTTTTATGGGAAGAGCAAAAGAGCATAATACTTTTCTTTGTGCTGATTTTTACTTGACATTTTGTAGTTATATTTTCATTGAATATCTTATAAACACATTAAATCGTTTCTTAGATAAATATAACTATATTTTACCACAATATTTAAAAGTTTAAGCAATGTCCTCCATAGTGGACATTTGTAGTTACACATTTTTTTCCCCTGGTAGTCAGGAGGATATGACAGCTGTCTGCCCGTCTCATGGTTGCACGTGCAATGCATTTATTTGTAAGGTGTGGGCCCAACCACAACAATAACTTCACACATTTTTACCTGATTTTTCTCCCAGTTTGGTTCGTTACAAAGGGCAGAGACATTGTTATGATACAGGTTACTGTTAAACATTTAAAATGATGTGCTTTTATGCTAAAATATTTTTATAATGCTATTTAACAAAGACACAAGGTAGCTACAATC
Source organism: Telmatherina bonti (assembly GCF_933228915.1). NCBI lineage: Eukaryota > Metazoa > Chordata > Actinopteri > Atheriniformes > Telmatherinidae > Telmatherina > Telmatherina bonti. The sequence continues at coordinate 16,438,538 of NC_136620.1, read as the reverse complement.
CAAATTAATGTATAAATTGATTTGATACTAACATGTTTGATTGTTTATTGACGCATTTGGATTCATCTGTCTTGTGAAATGTAATTCCACACGATCTGCTTTCAATATTTCACCGATTATTGCAACCATATGCCGAACAAAATACAGGAATAGTTGCTGGCTTTCTCTCGACTATGGTTGACTCTTTCTTTACATTTACTAGCTTATCAGTGAAGAGATACAGTTGAACAAAGTCTGAAAATAAAGCATTGTATCAAAATGTATAAATCAAAATTTAACAAAGGAATGTGAACAAAAACAGAAAAGAAAAAAAAGAGACCCACATGAAACTCTAAAACTCGCAAAAGTAAATCATAACTCATCAATTGGCAGCGTAGGGAGCAGGACGCAAACCACTGACCATCAGGCCACAGGACAAGAAGCTCTACCATCTGAGCCAGCTTCCACCCTGTATGCAACAATCTCATAATGTCATCAAAGAAACAAACAAGGCACTGCTTACAGTTTATTTTATTTAGACCAACGTTTATTTTTAGGCCTGTAAGGGGAGTCATGGACACACAAGTTAGCTGCAGATAAAAATGGACGCCCAAAACGCTGAAAAAGAAAGCTCGACGCCCCCTTGCCGCGCCTCCCCATAGACTTTACATGGAAACCTGCCGCTCTTGACGCTCAAAATGCGTTTGATCTGAACACACCGTGAGTATATACTCTGCATATACCCTGGATCAGCGTTTCTTAATCCTGGTCCTCGGGGCCCATTGCCCTGCATGTTTTAGTTCCTCCCAACTCCAGAACACTTGATGCAGATTATCTTAATTGCTTGCCAAGTTCTATGAAAACTTGATAAAGAGCCATTGATTTGAGTCAGCTGTGTTTAAGTAGGGGTGCCTACAAAACGTGCAGGGCACTGGGTCCCGAGGACCAGGATTAAGAAACACTGCCCTGGACTACGCCACTGGTTGTCACAATTCATTGTTATTTTTGTGTTTTATTGGTCCGTCTTGCAAACGGGATGTTGCATCTCAATAGGTTTTTCCATTAATACATTTAAATAAACAACACAAACGCATTAATGAGAAAATGCCCCTCAAAGATGTGTTTGGTTTTTACTTGCTTTGCAGAACCCAAAAGCACCACAATGATTTAGAATTATGCTAAAAGGCTAATAAACTACCTGATTAATCATCATACTGATAAATGTTGAGATATTACATTCTTCTGATCAATAATCAGCAAGATCTTTTGCATTGGGAATTACTGATTAAATATAGCCTACAATACAGATCTGGGTTCAGAGTTCCTCTCCCTGTTGCTGACAGAAGCTCAGGCAGTGTGAAGTCTGAACCCCGACTAAATGTCCCGTGAACCCCTTTTTATAGAATGTGCAAAATTGTCGGTTGATCTCCTCCCTCCCTCCGCTCTCTCCCTTCCTGCAGCTTGTGTACTGAAAACAGAAGTATAGAAGGAGGCGAGGGAGTGGAGTGGGAGGACTGATAGAGGTGTGTAGTAGAATGAATGAAACTGTGTGTTGCAGAAACTTCACAATCTTCAGATAAAAGGGAGTGAAGCTGGTTGAGCTGAAAAAGAAGTTTTGTTTTTTTTATCTATTTAATGAAAAGAGATCCAGCATACCTCAATTAATACTGTACAGGAATTTACACGCTTCACTGTGATATTTAGTATTTAGTTCACAAACACATATCACACAAAGAGAAACTTAATCAAATATCAATACAAGTAATGAATATACTGATACAAATGAGTAAATATGGATAAAACAGAGTAAATATTAATCTGTAAATACAAAGTTACATTCAGTAAACACGTTTGGAGATTCATTAGTCTCACAGAATAAAATTAGAAATCACAATTTACGCTGTAAACGTTCTGTCAGACTTTCAGATGGTTTTATGGAACAAGTGTGTTTGTGTGTGAACACCTGCGTGCTGCTTCCGAGTCAACGTTTATTATTGGCCTGGAACATTAAGTTAGAAAAGGTATTTATTTATATATAGCTACCCATATTATTTATACAACATTTATCATGTATTATTTGCATTTATTTCATTGCTTCTGTGATAGAAAAGTAAATGAAAGGAAGCGGTACTGTAAAAGGTTTATTCAAGCTTTCTCAGGACAAAGTGAGAAGCCTTGGCAAACATAAACTGTCAACAAAGACTCAGTGATGAAATAAGGCATCATGATGTAAGCTGAGCTCAGCAGAATCACTGGTGCTTCCCCACCCAGTGACCCACTGTCCGATTGATCCAGTTTCAGCTGCGTCTCCTTCTCTGATGCCACTCAATGCATCAGCCCTCCCTCTCCTTTCTCTTATATGCCACACTACCACATGGCCATTGGGCAGACTATAAACCCAACAGGACTGCAGTGAGACGCTGGGAGAATCACTCACTGTGGATGTTCACTGGACTCAGACACAAGATTATCGCTACCAAACTGTACATTTATGTGAACAGAGTTTTTAGTGTTGATGTAATGTCAGCCTCAGCCAGAGCACGTCTCTCTTGTCCTGCCTCTAACTGAGGATTTATAAGGACAGCGCAAAGTTTTGAAGGACTGGATTTTGTGCAGGACTCTTTTTTTATTTTTTCCAGTTTTCATGACAATCAGGTGACAGCTGTTGCTATGACAACTGAATGTTGCATGACTGTGGCTTATCAGCAGAGACAAGTTTGCCATCAACTCTTCCAGCTCGTCATCAGGTTATCTATAGAGTTTAGGTTATGTTCTTTGGTCTCATATTCAGTGAAACTAACTGAAGTTTGTGTGATTTTCTAGTCATTATTGGAATTATTTTGGATTGTTATCTCTTGGATTATCTAAAATAGCAACTTTGATGTGTCATATGCCAAGCATGGCTTTATTTTAAACAACACAGATGCGTATGAAACAACTGAGGATGTCATCCAGATCAAACTAAACCTAATAAGGACTTGAAATGAATACTGATCTCTATGTTGTAGCGTATTATCATTAACGTTAACCTGTGATTCAATGTCGGAGCGACAGTGGGTGTTTTTAATTATTAATTCGCTGTGTCCTTAGACAAGCGGACGATCTCAGGGCACCACCCATCCCTAAATTTGTTATGCGGTCAGGTAAGGAATACCGTAATATGACAATGATATTTGTCTAATAACAGATAATCAGTCTCAGAATACGCTTACTGTAAGTTCTCGTCAGAGGGAACCAATCACTTCTCAAAGATCGATCACGCTACCATGACTTCTTAAAATATAACACACTTTATTAAAAACCACACCGGTTAAAATCATCAGGTCCAAATGAAATTAATAATGTAAACCAGAAATAACGTCAGCAAGCAATGAAATACTGAATTAGCCAAGATGAGGATGAGAGAGAGAGAGAGAGAGAGAGAGAGAGAGAGAGAGAGCCGAGCCGAGCTTCCATGTATGTAAGCAGCTTACATAACTGACACAACTAGGAAGGTTGGAAAGATGGCAAGTCTAATGAAGTTAACTAAATATGTCAGGGTAGACTATCAGGCGGATACCGGGGGAATGGATTTAAAAAGGGCAGCTTCTGCTAAGACACCAGCTGGATCGGAGACAATGGAATAATGGGTCGGCCTTACTTCAGCGCCTTGGTGGTCGAGAACCCGAACCTTGGGTCCAGTGGGCAAGGATTCAGTGGTCGTCCTGATACTTGTCCAAAGGGGACCTCCACAGAAGTCAGGAGCTCGCATGGAACCACCTGGTTCGACGTCTGAAGCTGGACCCAACTCTGATTAGAATCCACAGGTCCCGGGTGCCGGCAAAGTCCTGGGATCAGCTGGAGCAGTAACGTTCGGGTCGTCCGTGCGTTACTGGTCACAGTCTTTGTGGGCCGGGAGAACAGCTTCGATGGTGTGTCAGAAGCAAAAATTGTTCAGCCAGAATTGGAGGAGTTTTCTGGTGTTAAGCAGGAGCGAGCTTACTTACTTAACAAAAACGAACATGACGCCAGACGGACAAAAACACAACTAAAGCAAACATCAAACGAAAAGAAAAAATAAGAGAGAAACAAAAGAAAACGAGAGAAGAAACAAAAGAAAAAAGGTAAGAATGGAAGAGACGAGTTCCGGGAAGACCCGTAGTTAAATTTGGCGCTCTGGGGCGGACTTTAGATTATCCAATCAGAGCGCAGGGGTCAGGACATGGGGTCTGAAGGTTTGGTCAAAATACTAAGTTCTTGGGGAATTAAACTTAACATTTTTCCAACCTCAAAACATGTCTATAAAATCCATTTATAGATGAGAAGAAGTATGAATGATCCTCATAAATATGAACCTTAAAACAGTTTTGCTGCTGTCAAAAGGGGAAAAGGTTTGTTAACAGGTACAAGACATTTCATTAAGACATTTCAAGACTTCAATACACTTCATCATCGATGATTTTAACTTTCCACGAACCTGGTGGGTTAAGAAATCATTTCCACACAGCAAGTTCTTACTTTGAGTCAGAGTTGGTAATAACAACAGCATATAATGTTAATCACGGTGTATTTAATCAGCCTGAAATGCATATCTCAACCTGTTCGAGGGTGTCTGCTAGATGGTGCCATTGCTCCATCCAAGGAATCACAGAAATGAACTAACTTGCTAACTTTTGTGGATTTCACATCTGAAAAACGGTTAAAGTCTTGGATTAATTTAGAAAGGAAGAAGAGTCCATTTATCCAGGTGTGCTGAGGATACATCCAGTATTTTATACAGTTTAGAATTCAGAGCTTAAAGGTCCTGCTCTGGAATTTGGTCTTTGTGTGCTGAGGATACAAAGGGACCTCCTGGGGTGATGGACGACAGGCTCTTACCAGGGTCCAACTTCAAAAGGGTGCCACAGTCTGTCTGTGTAGACATATCCTACCAGGAACAAGGCCACCAGGGTTCCTGGTTTAAAGTGGAGGTCTGTCTACCTGGATTAAGATGGATTTGATTTTTAGGGCTTTCATTGAGCTCTGTTTTGGAGATGTGTGGATGGACTTCCTTTTGAAGTAGAAAGTCCTGAGTCCTTATCTGATTTGGGGGTTAATTCGGCCTTGGGGGTTGCTACAAGCATCTCTACCAGTATGTAAAAGCCAAACTAAGTGTTATAACACTACTGTTTCAGTGTTTACACTATTAACTTCTTCTTAATAACAACTCAAACATTTGCTAAAACACATGTATTCTGTTTATTTTTTGTCATGGGCTTCTCCTGGCAGTGTTTTTTCTTCTTCTGGATTTTTAGGTGGGGCTGAGCAGGCTTCCTGGTGGCTCAGGGCGGAGTCTGGAGTGCTAATGGAACACACCTGCTGCTCATCTGGCACTGCTATTTAAGCACTTGCAAGAGCTCCAGTCTCCGCCAGATTATCTCACAGTACTTTTGGTAAATCCGGCTCCTTGAGATTCTCAGTCTTCTCGAAGAGTTATTTAACCAATGTTTCTGCTCCTGCTATCTACGCAGCATCGCCTTGCCTGGATCCACTCCACCAACCCAAGAGTTATTTCCAGCTGCTCTGCTCGCCCTGCCGTCTTGTCCACCATGCCTGGGAACTTGACTATCCCCCTCCAGCCAAACAACCACCCCTGGTCACAGTAAGCTCCATCTTGGCAAAAAACTATCTCGGAGACTTCATGTCTTTTGGACTCCACTAATTATCTTCTCCTCCTAGAAACACAACCTGGACAGAAAACACCCAAGCGATTCTACATATGTTTGCAATAAATTCTAGAAACACAGAAAGAATCTAGAAACACAGATTGTGTAAATGTTTTACAGTCAATAGTGAAGAATGAACTAACCTGAAGGATTTAAAGAGCAAAGTGAAGAAGACACACCAGATCATTTGAAAGGAGGGAGTGGCCTCACCACTTTTTTCCATTTCAGAGTGACATCCTGCTGATATAAAGATCTATTGTGATGGGCTGAGCAGTGAAGCAGTCTGGCACAGGTTGAAAGTTTAAAAAAAAAAAAAAAAAAAAATCGGGTTTTTATTTTGACCCAAAAAAAAAAGAGAAAAAGTTGTTTTAACACACATGAATACATCAGGCCTATAAAAGAGGTCAACTTAAAACTATAATCAAAGAATTTGTAACAGAAGTAACTCAAACAAAATGAAACAAACTGACCTAACAAATGACACACAAGGGTAAACTTAAATAGTGGCTAATCAGCCCAAACAGACAAACCCAAACCTGATTGACTGGAAGAGGCTGCCACACATCAGCCCAATAAGGAACACCAGGAAAGGTAGAAATGTACAATGCACACATGAGTGAAACACATTCTAGTGTTGCTAGGTTTGTTTTTTTTTTGTGTGTGTGTCCTTCCTCTTTGTATCCCGGGACAGTTGATCTGTCAGCATCATCCCTCCGACTCTTAACAATCCAACATACATTCTGCTCTTTTGGACCATGTTGAGGAGCTGACAGGAAGCAAAGGCGTCTCCACGGTGACAGAGCTCAGTGTTGGCATGGCAACGTGGAGGACATTTCTGCTTGCATTCTGTACATCGATGGCAGATTTAACTTCTAAAGAGGGGGGGGGGGGAAAGTAAAAAGGGTGCCACAGTTTTGTTTTTGATTTCAGCTCAAGTCTCTTAATTTAAAGCTGCTTTATGCCTTTTTAGTTTTTATATGTTCTGGGGAATATATCATGCTGTATTAAAGCTGCCGGATGGAAGACATATGCACCCCGGGGGAGGGAGAGGAGAGGCATCGATCAGTAGCAGCTCTCATTTATCCAACGCTCGGACAAAAGTGACCTTCGCCAATAATGTCTGTACGTCCATAATTTTGGTCATCGTGGTGGAATGTTTTTTTTTTTTTTTTTTATTGAAGTTAATCGTCACGTTCAACCAAAAGAAAATACTAAACAAAAAAAACGGTCTACCTGCTGGACTTTCTGCGTATTTATTCCAGCGTAAAATTGAGGTTTGCATGTCTGAAAAAATGGACCACAAAGTCACACTTCGACATTCCACAGAGAGCAACAGCTTCGATCACCATCATCTAGTTAAAATGATGACTTGTTTGTGCAAACGAATGCAAGATTGTGTGTTTGAAAAATGTAATCTTTTTTTTTAATATATATGCAAGAATGCACCAAGTTACCAAGATGATTTTTTTTTATCATTTTTTAATCTTAATGCCAACTGATTAAAAGTGTTGCTGTGATGGCCAGATACCACTAACTTTTATGAAACTTTTTTTTTGTACATTAGGCATTGTTTTTCAATGATCATGAAATACAACCCTTCAATCGTACCTGATGAATGCACTGCCGATGGTTGCCATGTGTTTTCTTTTTGTACTTTCGCCACAGTGTTGGCATCTGAACAGTTTCCTGACTGTTGGCCTTGTCACTGTGACCACAAACTGCAGCCCACAGGACACAGGTCCAGGTCTGGAAACACCCTTTTTTCCTTCCCATTGGCCTGTATTTTAAAGGACCAGTTATAAACGTAACAAACAATTATCCTAATCTTGTAATATGAACGTACTTTTATTCACTCATTTGTATCAAGAACGTATTACAAGACTTGTGTACATGTGGAATCTTGTATGAGGTTTAACAGGCAACAGTCTGATTGTTGGATTAGAAGCCAGAATGACGCCTTTTCTGGCAAAATATGTGGGGAAAAAAACTGACGTTTAATCCAATTACATTCATAAATGAGGTATTTAGAACATTGAAATAAACACTTAGGCCAAATAAGTTGTCCTATAACCACTCAGACTGAGGAAATACTTCAAACTTAAACTCTGTAGAAGTTTAAGTTAATTAAAAATGGCCACGTTCTACTTTTACAAAAGTAGAACCTTCCTTTTCTTATGTGAAAATATCAGGTCTGAATCTGCAATCATTTAAGTCTGTAATGATCTGTAGGGTTAGATTTAAACCTGGGCTCGTGGTCATGTGACAGTCATCTGTGGTAGCTGCTGTTTTTTGTTTACCAAAATCCCAAAGAGGTTGTCAGTGTTTTCTGTGACCTGCGGGACCAAACAGGCAGATCTGGATTGTAGAGGAAAAAAAACCCAAAAAACTCCACTGATTGTCTTAAATGACACCAGCAAGAACTTTTCTGATGGCCGTCGTGGTAGAAGCTCCATCATGTTCATCTTTTCCTCCCCTCGTTTGTAAATCTACATCGCAGCCGATGTGCTTACTGTAAACTTATCATCAATGATTTGGGAAAGTAAATAAATTTTTTAAAAAAGATGTCGTACTTCTTTAAATGAAAGCTGAATAAATAGATGACTTGAACAAATCAGAGCTTCTCGATGAGTCTTACTTTGATGTCAACAAACATTTATTCAATTAATTCTAGCGATCTAGCGATGGTTATCTGCGTCTTATCTTCGAGGATGGGCCGATTCGATGGACTGACTTAAGTTCCCTGCCTCCTGTCTCAGGACACACAGGAGGGACTGGGAACTCTCCACAATCTACAGGAAGGAAGAAGAGAAACTATGTGAATTTTGTCTTGTTTTTCCTGTGAGAGCAGTTTAGGAGTATTTGTTTTTCAGTGATTAACGTGAGCACGCAGGGAGTTCAGCATCCGCTGGGTGGATGCGTCACAAGCATGCTCGGACCTCGTCCTGCGGGATATGAAATCATAACAACGCAGCGCAAGCTCACTCCGACACTACAGGAGGTTTTTTTTTTTAAAAGGCTTTTTGTGGAAGAAATGTCATGTTTTTAAGCACAAAACAACTGAATTGTTCATAAAAAGAGAGAATTAATCTATTTTAGGTCTTTAGAAGCTGTTAAAAGTTAAGATCTTTGTTTAAAAAAAAAAAAAAAGACAAAACAAAGACATGCATTATTTAAGATACATCATGCCACAATGGTGTGTGTTTGCCTGCAACAAACGCTATGAATGCAGAGGGGAAGAGTTTACAGATGTGGCCTAAAGGGTTCTTTTAAGAGTTTTAACACTCTTAACCCTTTATTGGCCAAGTGACTATTTTTCATCACTTCGTTTTTTCATATTCACCGTCAAACTATATATTTTTTGTTTATGTAACAACAGAATGGAGGTCTTGGTTGATATCAGAAGGACAAACTTAGGTTAAAATTTCTCATTTAAAAGGTATTTTATTGAGTGCTCTATGAAGGGTTAAGGCAGAGTGGTACACACTTTGCTGTAGGCGGTCTCTGTCTCCGCGATGGTGCGATCAAACGTGGCTCGGGCCGCCAGCTTTTGGGCCAGACTCTCGTTGATTCAGCTCAGCTTTTCTGAGAGGATACGGATGTCATGCTGCAGCCGTTCTTTCTCCTCTTCTTCCTGCCTAATCTGCCGGTTCAGCTCATACCGCTTCGAGAGGAGGTCCTCCAAACCTGATCGAGACCAAAATAAAGATAATTACTGTGGATGTCTTAAAATCTGTATTTCCATATGTCTTTCGATAGTTGTAAGTTCTGACAACAAAGTCATACAAAAATGATCAATGAAAATCAAATGTATCAGCCCATGGAGGTCTGGATTTCGAATTATACTCAAAATGAAAGTGGAAAAACACACTACAGGCTGATCCAACTTTGATATAATGTCCTTTAAACAAGTCAAAATGAGGCTCAGTAGTGTGTGTGGCCTCCGTGTGCCTGTATGACCTCCCTACAACGCCTGGGCATGCTCCTGATGAGGCGGCAGATGTTCTGCAGAGGGATCTCCTCCCAGACCTGGACTGAAGCATCCACCAACTCCTGGACAGTCTGTGGTGCAACTTGGCGTTGGTGAATGGAGCGAGACATGATGTCCCAGATGTGCTCAACTGGATTCAGGTCTGGGGAACGGGCGGGCCAGTCCATAACATCAATGCCTTCGTGTTGCAGGAACTGCTGACACACTCCAGCCACATGAAGTCTACCATTGTCTTGCATTAGGAGGAACCCAGGGCCAATCGCACCAGCATACGGTCCCACAAGGGGTCTGAGGATCTCATCTCGGTACCTAATGGCAGTCAGGCTACCTCTGGCGAGCACACGGAAGGCTGTGCGGCGCTCAAAAGAAATGTCACCCCACACCATTACTGACCCACTGCCAAACCGGTCATGGAGGATGTTGCAGGCAGCAGAACGTTCTCCACGGTCTCTCCAGACTCTGTCACGTCTGTCACATGTGCTCAGTGTGAACCTGCTTTCATCTGTGAAGAGCACAGGGCACCAGTGGCGAATTTGCCAATCTTGATGTTCTCTGGCAAATGCCAAACGTCCTGCATGGTGTTGGGCTGTAAACACAACCCCCACCTGTGGACGTCGGGCCCTCATACCACCCTCATGGAGTCTGTTTCTGACTGTTTGAGCAGACACATGCACATTTGTGGCCTGCTGGAGCTCATTTTGCAGGGCTCTGGCAGTGCTCCTCCTGTTCCTCCTTGCACAAAGAAGAAGGTAGCAGTCCTGCTGCTGGGTTGTTGCCCTGCCACGGCCTCCTCCACGTCTCCTGATGTACTGGCCTGTCTCCTGGTAGCGCCTCCAGCTCTGGACACTACGCTGACAGACACAGCAAACCTTCTTGCCACAGCTCGCGTTGATGTGCCATCCTGGATGAGCTGGACCACCTGAGCCACTTGTGTGGGTTGTAGACTCTGTCTCATGCTACCACTAGAGTGAAAGCACCGCCAGCATTCAAAAGTGACCAAAACATCAGCCAGAAAGCATCGGAACTGAGAAATGGTCTGTGGTCACCACCTGCAGAACCACTCCTTTATTGGGTGTGCCTTGAATTGCCTATAATTTTTTTTTTTTTTTTTTTTTTAAATTACAAATGCCGCATCAGTATTATTACAGTCTTTAAAATGTTTGCCTTTTGAAACCTTTAACTATATTCAAGATCAAGATTCATCAGTTTCTTTGAAAAAAAAACATTAATTAATTTCTATATTTGTTCTATTTGTGGTATTTATATTTATATATTGTTTTATCTCACTCACCAGATCAGATCCAGTATTTACTAAATATCTGTTGAATTTAACAATCAAGGTAATATCTTCTATGGTATCATTATTTGTGTTTTTAAAAAAAAAGTAAGCAAGAGGATTAGCTCTATCATTCCCATCATTTTTAATTTCAATTTAATACTTTCCCTATACTTTCCATATATTCTTTATATTATTCTTATAATATTATTAATATAATAATTAATTAATATATTATTCTTGTTTTTTTTTTTTTAAATATTTTTCATCATGATCCTTTTTACTATATTTCTTATCATTTAGTCCATTTCTTTTTTTTATACCTTATATTTTAATTCTGCTTTACTGGTGCTCTTTATAAAGAAATCTTTACAGCATCCATTTTTTTTTCTTTTTACAGACATTTAAAATGTTTTTTTTTCTACTTTGATTGTTTTGTTTGCTGTAGCAAATTTTGTTGTATGCTAATAAGAAGGGTTCATTTAAAGTCATTTAAAGAGTATATATATCCTGGACACAATCAGAAGGCAGATTTCAGCCTCAAGGTGAGGTCAGTTAACCTGCCACCGAGCCAAACCAGGACTAGATTAACTGGCACGTGACAAGGTTACAGGCATTAAAGCCATATGCATTTTTTTAAGCTTCTATTTTTGCGCTTATAGAGAAGAGAAGATTAGTTAAAACTAGTACTGAAATGTCCCTGCTGTTTCCAGACAGCTGCATTTATAGGTGGTTTCCCTTGTGAACTGAGTTAAACGCTCTTTTCCAGGTGAATGTCTGATCTGTGGAAGCCAATCAGATTGTGCTAGATAAAAACCAGTATGGAAATTACTTGGAAAAAAGTGGATTAACTTCGCTTAAAATTTAGACACTCGACAAATTCGTAATTGAGATTTAGGAACAAAACTGTACAAAAACAATTATAAACTGCAGGAAAACACGTTTTTCTTTCATGCCCGAACGACGTATCGTAGCCCCAAATTTATTTTACCAACTAAAAACTACCAAAATGCCTTCCACACCTGCCCTTCGTTACAATAAAAAGGTATATATTAGTTTTAAACTAGAAAAAAAAAAGCGCAAACATACCCAAAGATCTATAAAAAGCTCCTGGATCCAGACGGTGATCCGGATAATTTCACCACAAAATTAAACCAGTTCTTCCTTTTTACATTTACAATAACTCCTGAAAACTTAATGAAACTCCGCCCATACCTTTTTTTGAGTTAGCATGAACAGAAACAAACAGATAAACAGATAAAAGCCGGTTAAAACAAAACTTATATGTAATGATCGAAACAAGCTTCTTACACTTTACAACTTCATTGTTGTAAGACTGCAGAGCGGTCGGGTTGACGTTAATGTCCCAAACACGGTGGTATGGTGACGGTAGTGTCGTCTTTCTGAGGAAAACAAGAGAAAGTAGCTCCAACTTCTGCTGCCTCGATAGACCTGCAACCAATGTCCCTCCTGTCACCGCGCGCTCCCCTGACAACTAAACCGGATGTTTTGAAAGCTTCTTCTTCTACTATTAATTTAGCTGCCCGAGGTGGAATGCGTCGTGCTTGCGCCCCCTTCTGGCAGTTGGAGCCACGTTTTCTGATTGGATTTCAGGGATAGAATTTGATCATGTTTTGAAAATTGGTTGTTCACAGGGCCGGATTAAAAGTGCACAGGCCCCTGGGCCCAGAATGTTCCAGGGGCTCCATTCCCCACCGCAACATTGTGAAAATTGTGAATGAAATGACATTTCTAACATCTCTCACCCAATGGTACCACTAGGAATACACTAGACACTGTGGTGCAACTATCTGGCTTTTATGTACATTTTGTTTCATGTCCAAACTGCTGGTGTTTACTCTCCACATTGGCCCTAAGAGGGCCCTGGGCCTGTACCCATACGGCCAACTGGATAATCCGGCCTTGGTTGTTTAAATTAGATTAATTTAAACCAATCCAATCCAAGTTTTGATCTGGATTAAGCCTTCCGTTTGTATTGCTCACAACATTTTTAGAAACTTTGTTTCAGGAAACCAGGATTGTCCTAATCCAAATAAAGGGTTGGATTTTAAGGTGGAAAGAAAATGTGATAAAACTTTTTAATTTGGTCAATAATATACTTTTTTAAATTCAGCGCATTGGCTTTTATTTATATTTTGGACTTGAATCGTTTAACCATGAATATTAAAATAGATAAAAGTTGGCATAGGGATGGAACTAATAAGCCTATCAGCATAGTAACCAGTGGTGTAGTGGGCCCTCAAGAAGTGGGTTTACTCTCAAATTTTCACCCTCGTTATAAAAATAGAAACAGTAGCCTGGAAAAATCACTGTTTCAGAAAAAGTGACATGTAAGACTACTCTATTTAGTTTAGCCCAACAATCAGTCAATAAATTTGCTCATAGTCATCTGCTCTAACTTCTCATTTATGAAATGATACACACACACACACACACACACACACACACACACACACACACACACACACACACACACACACACACACACATATATATATAGTTGTTCTGCCCTGCCTCCTTGAGGAAGATCTGACCATAATCTGGTTCTTCTCACCTCCACCTACAAGTCCATCATTCAGCAGCAGCCAGTCATCACAAAGACTATCAAAATCTGGTCTGCTGAAGCTGCAGATGCTCTTAGAGGAGGCTTTGAGGCTACAGACTGGAATGTCCTCTGTGAACCTCATGGAGACGACATCAACGCTATGACTGATTGTGTGACAGATTACATAAACTTCTGTGTGGACAGCATCGTCCCAACAAGAACAGTGAGGTGCTTCCCCAATAACAAACCCTGGATCACCAGTGACCTGAAAAAGCTGCTGAACATCAAAAAGAAAGCCTTCAGGGATGGAGACAGGGAGTTATTGAGGGCAACACAAAACAACTTAAAACACAAACTAAGAAGTGCAAGGAGGACTACAGGAAGAAGTTAGAAAGTCAGCTCCAGCAGAATAACGTGAGGGATGTGTGGTCTGGAATGAAGAAGATCACCGGCTTCAAGTTAAAGGGGGACCAGCCTGATGGAGGTCTGGACAGAGCTAATGAGCTGAACATATTCTTCAACAGGTTCAGTTCACCCCCTACCTCCAGCCCAACTCACCACACACCCTCCATAAGCCCACTGCTTTCCTTTCACGCCTCCAATCTGTCACCCTGCAGCTCAGTCATGGACCAGAACACAGCTTCATCTTCCTCCACATCAGGACATCATGAAACCTCCACCTTGTTTGTCTCCTGCTCAAAACAACTATGTCTGATTCTCCAGTCTGAGACAAAATAGAGTCCCAGTGCTGTGGAAAACCTCATGCCTTGTTCCAGTGCCTAAAACAAACACAACCAGTTGAACCAAGTGACTACAGACCAGTTGCCCTGACATCTCACATCATGAAAGTCCTGGAGAGACTCTTACTGGCTCACCCCAACAAGCAAGTAAACACCTTTCAGGACCCATTACAGTTTGCATATCGTAATGGACTTGGGGTTGAAGATGCCATCATATACCTGCTCCAGAGAGCACACTCTCATCTGGACTCATTCGGGCAGCACTCTGAGGGTCATGTTCTTTGATTTCTCAAGTACTTTTAATACCATTCAGCCTGCTTTGTTATGTGAGAAGCTCCATAAATTCCACGTGGATACCTCCACAACCACCTGGATCTATGACTACCTCACAAACAGAACACAGTTTGTGAGACTGAAAGGTTGTGTGTCTGAGATGGAGGTCAGCAGCACTGGTGCACCACAAGGAACTGTACTCTCGCCATTCCTCTTCACTCTGTACACCTCAGACTTCCAGTACAACTCTGAGTCCTGTCATCTGCAGAAATACTCGGATGACTCTGCAGTTGTGGGGTGTATCAGGGATGGACAAGAAGCAGAGTACAGAGAACTGGTCAGTCAGTTTGTTAAATGGTGCGGTGACAATCATCTCATATTAAATACCAGCAAAACAAAAGAGATGATTGTTGACTTCAGGAGGAACAAGAATAAACAAAGCACTGTTTCCATCCTGGGAGAGGAGGTGGAGGTGGTGGAGGAATACAAGTATCTTGGAGTTCAGCTGGACAACAAACTGGACTGGAAATGCAACACTGACTACATCTACAAGAAAGGTCAGAGCAGACTGTACTTCTTAAGGAAGCTGAGATGGTTTAACGTTTGCACCAAGATGTTGCATATCTTCTATAAGTCTGTTGTGGAGAGTGCAGTCAGCTTTGCAGCATCTGCTGGGGTAGTAGCATCAGAACCAGAGACTTGAAGAGAATCAACAAACTGATCAAGAAAGCTGGTTCTGTGCTTGGAGTAACTCTGGAGCCGCTGAAGCTGATTGTCCAAAGAAGAATGCTGCACAAGCTGATGAAGATGATGGAGGATTCTTCACACCATCTCCACAACACTGATGAAACAACAAAGTGTGTTCAGTGAGAGGCTTCTTCAGGTCTGCTTTAAGACTGAAAGATACAGAAGATCATTCCTGGCAGCAGCCATCAGCCTCCGGAAGAAGACCTCCTCTAGTTAATTATCTGCAACAATATTGAATTTCCGTTTGGGGATCAAAAAAGTATTTTTCATTGAATTTAACTTAATTTCAATAATATAATATAATCATATCATCATCATCACCATCATAATTATTATTATTATTTATCATAGTTATTATTATTATTATTATTTTTATTATTATTATTATTATTATTATTATTATTATTATTAATGATAATAATAATAATAATAATAATAATAATAATATCATTCTAATATAATTACATTCTTATTCTATTATTATATTATATTGTATAATATAATAATGATTATTATATATTATATTATATTTTATAATATAATATAATATAATATAATATATTATATTATATTATATTATATTATATTATATTATATTATATTATATTATATTATATTAAATATATTATATTATATTATATTATATTATATTATATTATATTATATTATATTATATTATATTATATTATAATCTTGGATTAACTCAGTTACATGGTAATCACTAATATTTCATCAGCTTCATCTGGAACTGAAAATCCAGTATTTCACATTATGATGAGAGTAACTTTCTAAAATCTCGACGTTACATTTCCATGTGTGTGTAGTTACCCTGATCTCCCTTTTTCTATTTTCTTATGTAACCCCTGGAGTGTCTCCGAGTATCCCTGTTTGAGAAAGGGGAAAAAATACAGAAGTACCGGGTTGAAGAACTCAGTGGTGAGGCTGAGGTAGTTGTGTAAGGCGAGGAAGGTCACTCTCTGGAGACGCACCATAATAATCTGCAGCATCAAAACAAATATTAAACCATGGATGTGTGTAAAGTGCTTCGCTGCCTGCTTGCAGATCAGGACAACCTGCAGCTGTGATTTACCTGTATGACTCAGACCAGAGTTTCAGAATATTTCTCAAAAACTGACTGAAATGCCAAAGCAGGAAGACGCAGGACAGTGGAGGGGACTGCAGCCCTGTCCGACACCGTTTTGTAGGGAGCTGGGTAACCCTAAAATACAGAGAATACAGTGTGTGTGTGTTTAGGGAGGACACTGTGGATTGTTAAAGGTGCTTCACAGAGCTGTTAAATAAAAAGAAAGGAAACCATGAACAGGAAGAGACAGACCGCAGACATACAGTGATTACATTCAGGATACTGAGCAAACTGTGTGAACACTGTCTCCTGGCAGCACATCCTTCACCGCTGCATCAGTACCATCAACCAGATGTCATTTGTGTCGGGGACCTGGCCACCAGTTCAGAAAAGTTCACAAAACTGTGACAAAACACATCACAATTCAGTCTGGAAAATATATTCAATTTACACAATACACGAGAGACCCACCAGACTTCCCAGTCTGTTTATTCAAATCCGATGGTCTACTGCAGGGATGTCAAAGTCAAATACACAGAGGGCCAAAAAAACAAATTGGCTATAAGCCGAGGGCCGGATTGGTTCAATGTTTATTAAAACCTATTGAAATGATTGCACGTAGCCTATTGAACCAAGACCTAACACAGTGTATTATTTAATGATTAAATGAATAATCGGGAAAACATTTTTCAGCAGGCACACAGACAAGAACAAACTTCCTTCAAAGAAAAATCACATGTCCTGTACATTAAATTAATAAAGTAACATTTTCTTATGGCTCTGTCAGTAAGTTAAAGAGAAAACATTTTCAACAGGCAAACAGCAAAAAAGCAATTTTCCTTCAGAAACAAAATACGTTCCTTATATCAAGATAAAATAAATGAATAATAAATGAATGAATGATAAATAAATGAAACTGCATGCAATATAAACTGAAAATGCAATATTATCCTGCTCTATTATCCTACCAATTACTGCTTCAAATAGTAAAATGAGAAAATATAGAATAAATCAAATCAGTTGTATTATTTCTCATGGCTCTTATCTGCAATTTTCCCTGAGTCCATTAACTGAAAAACAAATATAAATAAATAAATAAAATACAATAAAATAAAATGCAAAAATATATGGCACACAGACAAAACAATACTTTCTGTGTGTTTTTTAGACGTTTCATGGTGCCTTCTTAGATTGTATTCTTTCATTACAGCCAAACTTTCTCCACACAGAAGACACACATGTTTGCCATTTACCTCAGTGAACATGTAGTCTGCCTCCCACCTAGCTTGAAACCCCCTGTTCTCAGCATCCACCTTCCGTTTAGCCATTTTTTGGGGAGGAGGTAGCTGAAAGTTGACATCTGCTCTGACTGCTAATGAATGATGAAGCAGAGGTCTGCTTGCTTCGCTGCAGTGAGTTCGCGAGTTACCGTTGCATTGTGGGAAATGTAGTATTGGTGCGTGCAAAACACCAGCGGGTGGCTACAGCCTGCGGGCCGGTTCTAATACTAATCAAATATCATCCCGGGGCCATAGATAATTCATTCCTTACACAGCCTTGACAAGGGCCTTGACTTTGACATATGTGGTCTACTGTATCGTCACTATTAACGATTATTGACTAGTTTACACACAAGATAATGTTACGTAGTTACGCTGTTAGAATACAAAACGGCAAAGACATATCATTATAATACATCTTCAGTTAGCATTTTTATCAAACGTTTAATTTGCCTTGAGGTCATTTTCTGGCACATATTAACACTGTTTAGCAGTCTCCGCATATTTATTGAATCAAGAGGCGCCATTGTACTGTGTAAAGTTGTTATTATTATTATTATTATTATTATTATTATTAATAATAATAATAATAATGATAATAATAATAATAAGAAGAAGAAGAAGACGAGTGATTATTTGAGGATGACAAATAGAAATAATTGTTGCGACATCTTAATATTTTCCCCTGTAATTAAAAGAAGGATCTTTTAATTAATTTTCAAAAGGTTCTTAAGATCGAATCAAGAGGATGGAATCTGACGTCATCATCAAAGATAAGTTTCCTCTTTGGTCCTTTGATACGTCATGTCAAAGGCAAACGAATATGACGTCAGACCCGCCCCACTATAATAGCCAGGTCTTGTCAGATACGCCTTCAGTTCTAAAGGACAGCTTCAGAAAAGACAAGTAGTTTTAGTTTCCAGCAAATTTACAGGATTTTTTGAAAGCTACGTCACAGTTTACAATGGAAAACAGTTTCAGTCAGGATTCTATCAAGGTACAAGAAGGTGAGATTGTGCAATATAAGAGTAATAGATATACTGTTGATAACTTTATTGGAAAAGGGTTTTTTGGAAAAGTAGCCAAATGCAGCGACATGGATACAAACGAGAAAGTGGCAATTAAATTTTTTAAACAAAAATTTTTCGAACTAGGAATGAGAGAAGCTTTGATCTTACACGAAATTCAAAAATTGGATCCTGACAAAACCAATTTGATGAAGTTCCACAGGCGCTTACAGTACAAGGGCATAAATTGCCTGGTTTGTGAGAAGCTGGACATTAGTTTATCTGAGTTGATCCAGCAGAAGAGGAAGCCACTGCATGTTTCTGAAATCGGAACAGTTGCAAAGCAGTTACTGGAGGCCATAAATGCGCTCAACAGTATTGGTTTGTCACATAATGATATTAAGCCCGACAATGTATTGTTAGTAAACCAGAAATCGCAGCCTTTCAAAGTGAAGCTAATTGACTTTGGACTAACTGCGAAGTCAGGTGACTTGTGTAATTATCGTACCTTTCAAGACCGTTCTTACAGGCCCCCCGAGATTTTTTTGGGCCTTCCAGTCAGTGAAGCAGTTGACATGTGGTCTTTGGGATGCACACTGATATTCTTGTATCTTGGTGACAACCTGTTTCAAGCCAAAAATAATTCTCACGTCATGAGAGCCATTTCAAAGATTGTAGGTATTCCTAATTACATACTGGATAAAGGACTGAAAACAGAAACCTTTTTTGACTCGGTGAAGACGGATGACAGTTCAGAATGGAAATGGAAAACAACGGATGAATATGAAAGACCTACAAGTGGATCAGATAATTTGACGCATATATACGATTACATCTTTAGTCTGGACGATCTGCCAACTCTGCATACAGTGCCTAAAAAGTCCACAGAACCTGAAGACACGGATGGATTCATCAGTCTTCTCAAAGAGATGTTGCAGGTGGATCCAGACAAGCGGATCACCCCTGCTGATGCACTCATTCATCCTTTCATACTTCAAACTCCCTTATCTGAGGAAAGTAATCAGCCTTCTGACAACTTAAGTCAGATAAATGTGGCAGACATTCAGCCCAGTGCGATAGAAGTAGAGACCATTGTTACATCCAGTACTAAAGAAACAGCTAAATCAGACAACAGTTTAACCAGCTACACAAGCGATGTGACCAGTGCTAACAGAGTTACTGCTGTAACTTCTGCAGAAGTCTCTCCCAGCTACAAGCCAGTTAAGGATGAATATGGCAACAAAGGCCGTGTAAGATATTTTAAAGAAAGGATGCAGGCAATTATTCAAAGGCGGGTCGAGTTTAATGAAGCATTTAATCATCGGAAAAATCAGGAACTCTATTCTGTCACCAGTAATCAGCCTTCTGAGACCTTAAGTCAGATAAATGTGGCAGACATTCAGCCCAGTGCGATAGAAGTAGAGACCATTGTTACATCCAGTACTAAAGAAACAGCTAAATCAGACAACAGTTTAACCAGCTTCACAAGCGATGTGACCAGTGCTAACAGAGTTACTGCTGTAACTTCTGCAGAAGTCTCTCCCAGCTACAAACCAGTTAAGGATAAATATGACAACAACAAAGGCCGTTTAAGATATCTTATAGAGGGGATGGAGGCAAATATTCAAAGTCAGGTCGAGTTGATTGAAGCATTTAATCATCAGATAAATCAGGAACTCTATTCTGTCACCAGTAATCAGTCTTCTGAGACCTTAAGTCAGATAAATGTGGCAGACATTCAGCCCAGTGCGATAGAAGTAGAGACCATTGTTACATCCAGTACTGAAGAAACAACTAAATCAGACAACAGTTTAACCAGCTTCACAAGCGATGTGACCAGTGCTAACAGAGTTACTGCTGTAACTTCTGCAGAAGTCTCTCCCAGCTACAAACCAGTTAAGGATGAATATGTCAACAAAGGCCGTTTCAGATATCTTATAGAGATGATGGAGGCAAAAATTCAAAGTCGGGTGGAATTGATTGAAGCATTTAATCATCGGATAAATCAGGAACTCTATTCTGTCACCAGTAATCAGCCTTCTGAGACCTTAAGTCAGATAAATGTGGCAGACATTCAGCCCAGTGCGATAGAAGTAGAGACCATTGTTACATCCAGTACTAAAGAAACAGCTAAATCAAACAACAGTTTAACCAGCTTCACAAGCGATGTGACCAGTGCTAACAGAGTTACTGCTGTAACTTCTGCAGAAGTCTCTCCCAGCGACAAGCCAGTTAAGGATGAATATGACAACAAAGGCCGTGTAAGATATTTTAGAGAGAGGATGCAGGCAATTATTCAAAGGCGGGTCGAGTTTAATGAAGCATTTAATCATCAGAAAAATCAGGAACTCTATTCTTTCACCAGTAATCAGCCTTCTGAGACCTTAAGTCAGATAAATGTGGCAGACATTCAGCCCAGTGCGATAGAAGTAGAGACCATTGTTACATCAGTTACTAAAGAAACAACTAAATCAGACAACAGTTTAACCAGCTTCACAAGCGATGTGACCAGTGCTAACAGAGTTACTGCTGTAACTTCTGCAGAAGTCTCTCCCAGCGACAAACCAGTTAAGGATGAATATGTCAACAAAGGCCGTGTAAGATATCTTATAGAGATGATGGAGGCAAATAATCAAAGTCAGGTCGAGTTTAATGAAGCATTTAATCATCAGAAAAATCAGGAACTCTATTCTGTCACCAGTAATCAGTCTTCTGAGACCTTAAGTCAGATAAATGTGGCAGACATTCAGCCCAGTGCGATAGAAGTAGAGACCATTGTTACATCCAGTACTGAAGAAATGACTCAATCAGTCAACAGTTTAACCAGCTTCACAAGCGATGTGACCAGTGCTAACAGAGTTACTGCTGTAACTTCTGCAGAAGTCTCTCCCAGCGACAAACCAGTTAAGGATGAATATGTCAACAAAGGCCATGTAAGATATCTTATAGAGATGATGGAGGCAAAAATTCAAAGTCGGGTGGAATTGATTGAAGCATTTAATCATCGGATAAATCAGGAACTCTATTCTGTCACCAGTAATCAGTCTTCTGAGACCTTAAGTCAGATAAATGTGGCAGACATTCAGCCCAGTGCAATAGAAGTAGAGACCATTGTTACATCCAGTACTGAAGAAACAACTAAATCAGACAACAGTTTAACCAGCTTCACAAGCGATGTGACCAGTGCTAACAGAGTTACTGCTGTAACTTCTGCAGAAGTCTCTCCCAGCGACAAACCAGTTAAGGATGAATATGTCAACAAAGGCCGTGTAAGATATCTTATAGAGATGATGGAGGCAAATAATGAAAGTCAGGTCGAGTTTAATGAAGCATTTAATCATCAGAAAAATCAGGAACTCTATTCTGTCACCAGTAATCAGTCTTCTGAGACCTTAAGTCAGATAAATGTGGCAGACATTCAGCCCAGTGCGATAGAAGTAGAGACCATTGTTACATCCAGTACTGAAGAAACAACTAAATCAAACAACAGTTTAACCAGCTTCACAAGCGATGTGACCAGTGCTAACAGAGTTACTGCTGTAACTCTGCAGAAGTCTCTCCCAGCGACAAACCAGTTAAGGATGAATATGTCAACAAAGGTCGTGTAAGATATCTTATAGAGATGATGGAGGCAAATAATCAAAGTCAGGTCGAGTTTAATGAAGCATTTAATCATCAGAAAAATCAGGAACTCTATTCTGTCACCAGTAATCAGTCTTCTGAGACCTTAAGTCAGATAAATGTGGCAGACATTCAGCCCAGTGCGATAGAAGTAGAGACCATTGTTACATCCAGTACTGAAGAAACAACTAAATCAAACAACAGTTTAACCAGCTTCACAAGCGATGTGACCAGTGCTAACAGAGTTACTGCTGTAACTTCTGCAGAAGTCTCTCCCAGCGACAAACCAGTTAAGGATGAATATGTCAACAAAGGCCATGTAAGATATCTTATAGAGAGGATGGAGGCCAATAATCAAAGTCGGGTGGAGTTGATTGAAGCATTTAATCATCGGATAAATCAGGAACTCTATTCTGTCACCAGTAATCAGTCTTCTGAGACCTTAAGTCAGATAAATGTGGCAGACATTCAGCCCAGTGCGATAGAAGTAGAGACCATTGTTACATCCAGTACTGAAGAAACAACTAAATCAAACAACAGTTTAACCAGCTTCACAAGCGATGTGACCAGTGCTAACAGAGTTACTGCTGTAACTTCTGCAGAAGTCTCTCCCAGCGACAAACCAGTTAAGGATGAATATGTCAACAAAGGCCGTGTAAGATATCTTATAGAGATGATGGAGGCAAATAATCAAAGTCAGGTCGAGTTTAATGAAGCATTTAATCATCAGAAAAATCAGGAACTCTATTCTGTCACCAGTAATCAGCCTTCTGAGACCTTAAGTCAGATAAATGTGGCAGACATTCAGCCCAGTGCGATAGAAGTAGAGACCATTGTTACATCCAGTACTGAAGAAATGACTCAATCAGTCAACAGTTTAACCAGCTTCACAAGCGATGTGACCAGTGCTAACAGAGTTACTGCTGTAACTTCTGCAGAAGTCTCTCCCAGCGACAAACCAGTTAAGGATGAATATGTCAACAAAGGCCGTGTAAGATATTTTATAGAGATGATGGAGGCAAATAATCAAAGTCAGGTCGAGTTTAATGAAGCATTTAATCATCGGATAAATCAGGAACTCTATTCTGTCACCAGTAATCAGTCTTCTGAGACCTTAAGTCAGATAAATGTGGCAGACATTCAGCCCAGTGCGATAGAAGTAGAGACCATTGTTACATCCAGTACTGAAGAAATGACTCAATCAGTCAACAGTTTAACCAGCTTCACAAGCGATGTGACCAGTGCTAACAGAGTTACTGCTGTAACTTCTGCAGAAGTCTCTCCCAGCGACAAACCAGTTAAGGATGAATATGTCAACAAAGGCCATGTAAGATATCTTATAGAGATGATGGAGGCAACAATTCAAAGTCGGGTGGAATTGATTGAAGCATTTAATCATCGGATAAATCAGGAACTCTATTCTGTCACCAGTAATCAGCCTTCTGAGACCTTAAGTCAGATAAATGTGGCAGACATTCAGCCCAGTGCGATAGAAGTAGAGACCATTGTTACATCCAGTACTAAAGGAACAACTAAATCAGACAACAGTTTAACCAGCTTCACAAGCGATGTGACCAGTGCTAACAGAGTTACTGCTGTAACTTCTGCAGAAGTCTCTCCCAGATACAAGCCAGTTAAGGATGAATATGTCAACAAAGGCCATGTAAGATATCTTATAGAGATGATGGAGGCAAATAATCAAAGTCAGGTCGAGTTTATTGAAGCATTTAATCATCAGAAAAATCAGGAACTCTATTCTGTCACCAGTAATCAGTCTTCTGAGACCTTAAGTCAGATAAATGTGGCAGACATTCAGCCCAGTGCGATAGAAGTAGAGACCATTGTTACATCCAGTACTAAAGAAACAGCTGAATCAGACAACAGTTTAACCAGCTTCACAAGCGATGTGACCAGTGCTAACAGAGTTACTGCTGTAACTTCTGCAGAAGTCTCTCCCAGCGACAAACCAGTTAAGGATGAATATGTCAACAAAGGCCGTGTAAGATATTTTATAGAGATGATGGAGGCAAATAATCAAAGTCAGGTCGAGTTTAATGAAGCATTTAATCATCGGATAAATCAGGAACTCTATTCTGTCACCAGTAATCAGTCTTCTGAGACCTTAAGTCAGATAAATGTGGCAGACATTCAGCCCAGTGCGATAGAAGTAGAGACCATTGTTACATCCAGTACTGAAGAAACAACTAAATCAGACAACAGTTTAACCAGCTTCACAAGCGATGTGACCAGTGCTAACAGAGTTACTGCTGTAACTTCGGCAGAAGTCTCTCCCAGCGACAAACCAGTTAAGGATGAATATGACAACAACAAAGGCCATGTAAGATATCTTATAGAGAGGATGCAGGCAAATATTCAAACTCGGGTGGAGTTGATTGAAGCATTTAATCATCGGATAAATCAGGAACTCTATTCTGTCACCAGTAATCAGCCTTCTGAGACCTTAAGTCAGATAAATGTGGCAGACATTCAGCCCAGTGCGATAGAAGTAGAGACCATTGTTACATCCAGTACTAAAGAAACAGCTAAATCAGACAACAGTTTAACCAGCTTCACAAGCGATATGACCAGTGCTAACAGAGTTACTGCTGTAACTTCTGCAGAAGTCTCTCCCAGCGACAAACCAGTTAAGGATAAATATGACAACAAAGGCCGTGTAAGATATTTTAGAGAGAGGATGCAGGCAATTATTCAAAGGCGGGTCGAGTTTAATGAAGCATTTAATCATCAGAAAAATCAGGAACTCTATTCTGTCACCAGTAATCAGCCTTCTTAGACCTTAAGTCAGATAAATGTGGCAGACATTCAGCCCAGTGCGATAGAAGTAGATACCATTGTTACATCCAGTACTAAAGAAACAACTAAATCAGACAACAGTTTAACCAGCTTCACAAGCGATGTGACCAGTGCTAACAGAGTTACTGCTGTAACTTCTGCAGAAGTCTCTCCCAGCTACAAACCAGTTAAGGATAAATATGACAACAACAAAGGCCGTTTAAGATATCTTATAGAGATGATGGAGGCAAATAATCAAAGTCAGGTCGAGTTTAATGAAACATTTAATCATCAGATAAATCAGGAACTCTATTCTGTCACCAGTAATCAGCCTTCTGAGACCTTAAGTCAGATAAATGTGGCAGACATTCAGCCCAGTGCGATAGAAGTAGAGACCATTGTTACATCCAGTACTAAAGATACAGCTAAATCAGACAACAGTTTAACCAGCTTCACAAGCGATGTGACCAGTACTAACAGAGTTACTGCTGTAACTTCTGCAGAAGTCTCTCCCAGCTACAAACCAGTTAAGGATGAATATGACAACAACAAAGGCCATGTAAGATATCTTATAGAGAGGATGGAGGCAAATAATCAAAGTCAGGTCGAGTTTAATGAAGCATTTAATCATCAGAAAAATCAGGAACTCTATTCTGTCACCAGTAATCAGTCTTCTGAGACCTTAAGTCAGATAAATGTGGCAGACATTCAGCCCAGTGCGATAGAAGTAGAGACCATTGTTACATCAGTTACTAAAGAAACAACTAAATTAGACAACAGTTTAACCAGCTTCACAAGCGATGTGACCAGTGCTAACAGAGTTACTGCTGTAACTTCTGCAGAAGTCTCTCCCAGCTACAAACCAGTTAAGGATGAATATGACAACAACAAAGGCCGTGTAAGATATCTTATAGAGAGGATGGAGGCAAATAATCAAAGTCGGGTGGAGTTGATTGAAGCATTTAATCATCGGATAAATCAGGAACTCTATTCTGTCACCAGTAATCAGTCTTCTGAGACCTTAAGTCAGATAAATGTGGCAGACATTCAGCCCAGTGCGATAGAAGTAGAGACCATTGTTACATCCAGTACTAAAGAAACAGCTAAATCAGTCAACAGTTTAACCAGCTTCACAAGCGATGTGACCAGTGCTAACAGAGTTACTGCTGTAACTTCTGCAGAAGTCTCTCCCAGCGACAAACCAGTTAAGGATGAATATGTCAACAAAGGCCGTGTAAGATATCTTATAGAGATGATGGAGGCAAATAATCAAAGTCAGGTCGAGTTTAATGAAGCATTTAATCATCAGAAAAATCAGGAACTCTATTCTGTCACCAGTAATCAGTCTTCTGAGACCTTAAGTCAGATAAATGTGGCAGACATTCAGCCCAGTGCGATAGAAGTAGAGACCATTGTTACATCCAGTACTGAAGAAATGACTCAATCAGTCAACAGTTTAACCAGCTTCACAAGCGATGTGACCAGTGCTAACAGAGTTACTGCTGTAACTTCTGCAGAAGTCTCTCCCAGATACAAGCCAGTTAAGGATGAATATGTCAACAACGGCCGTGTAAGATATCTTATAGAGATGATGGAGGCAAATAATCAAAGTCAGGTCGAGTTTATTGAAGCATTTAATCATCAGAAAAATCAGGAACTCTATTCTGTCACCAGTAATCAGCCTTCTGAGACCTTAAGTCAGATAAATGTGGCAGACATTCAGCCCAGTGCGATAGAAGTAGAGACCATTGTTACATCCAGTACTGAAGAAACAGCTAAATCAGACAACAGTTTAACCAGCTTCACAAGCGATGTGACCAGTGCTAACAGAGTTACTGCTGTAACTTCTGCAGAAGTCTCTCCCAGCTACAAACCAGTTAAGGATGAATATGACAACAACAAAGGCCATGTAAGATATCTTATAGAGAGGATGGAGGCAAATAATCAACGTCGGGTGGAGTTGATTGAAGCATTTAATCATCGGATAAATCAGGAACTCTATTCTGTCACCAGTAATCAGTCTTCTGAGACCTTAAGTCAGATAAATGTGGCAGACATTCAGCCCAGTGCGATAGAAGTAGAGACCATTGTTACATCCAGTACTAAAGAAACAGCTAAATCAGACAACAGTTTAACCAGCTTCACAAGAGATATGACCAGTGCTAACAGAGTTACTGCTGTAACTTCTGCAGAAGTCTCTCCCAGCGACAAACCAGTTAAGGATGAATATGTCAACAAAGGCCGTGTAAGATATTTTAGAGAGAGGATGCAGGCAATTATTCAAAGGCGGGTCGAGTTTAATGAAGCATTTAATCATCAGAAAAATCAGGAACTCTATTCTGTCACCAGTAATCAGTCTTCTGAGACCTTAAGTCAGATAAATGTGGCAGACATTCAGCCCAGTGCGATAGAAGTAGAGACCATTGTTACATCCAGTACTAAAGAAACAGCTAAATCAGTCAACGGTTTAACCAGCTTCACAAGCGATGTGACCAGTGCTAACAGAGTTACTGCTGTAACTTCTGCAGAAGTCTCTCCCAGCGACAAACCAGTTAAGGATGAATATGTCAACAAAGGCCGTGTAAGATATCTTATAGAGATGATGGAGGCAAATAATCAAAGTCGGGTGGAGTTGATTGAAGCATTTAATCATCGGATAAATCAGGAACTCTATTCTGTCACCAGTAATCAGCCTTCCGAGACCTTAAGTCAGATAAATGTGGCAGACATTCAGCCCAGTGCGATAGAAGTAGAGACCATTGTTACATCCAGTACTGAAGAAATGACTAAATCAGACAACAGTTTAACCAGCTTCACAAGCGATGTGACCAGTGCTAACAGAGTTACTGCTGTAACTTCTGCAGAAGTCTCTCCCAGCTACACACCAGTTAAGGATGAATATGTCACCAAAGGCCGTGTAAGATATTTTATAGAGATGATGGAGGCAAATAATCAAAGTCAGGTCGAGTTTAATGAAGCATTTATTTATCGGATAAATCAGGAACTCTATTCTGTCACCAGTAATCAGCCTTCTGAGACCTTAAGTCAGATAAATGTGGCAGACATTCAGCCCAGTGCGATAGAAGTAGAGACCATTGTTACATCCAGTACTGAAGAAATGACTAAATCAGTCAACAGTTTAACCAGCTTCACAAGCGATGTGACCAGTGCTAACGGAGTTACTGCTGTAACTTCTGCAGAAGTCTCTCCCAGCTACAAACCAGTTAAGGATGAATATGTCAACAAAGGCCATGTAAGATATCTTATAGAGATGATGGAGGCAACAATTCAAAGTCGGGTGGAATTGATTGAAGCATTTAATCATCGGATAAATCAGGAACTCTATTCTGTCACCAGTAATCAGCCTTCTGAGACCTTAAGTCAGATAAATGTGGCAGACATTCAGCCCAGTGCGATAGAAGTAGAGACCATTGTTACATCCAGTACTAAAGAAACAGCTAAATCAGACAACAGTTTAACCAGCTTCACAAGCGATGTGACCAGTGCTAACAGAGTTACTGCTGTAACTTCTGCAGAAGTCTCTCCCAGCGACAAGCCAGTTAAGGATGAATATGTCAACAAAGGCCGTGTAAGATATCTTATAGAGATGATGGAGGCAACAATTCAAAGTCGGGTGGAATTGATTGAAGCATTTAATCATCGGATAAATCAGGAACTCTATTCTGTCACCAGTAATCAGCCTTCTGAGACCTTAAGTCAGATAAATGTGGCAGACATTCAGCCCAGTGCGATAGAAGTAGAGACCATTGTTACATCCAGTACTAAAGAAACAACTAAATCAGACAACAGTTTAACCAGCTTCACAAAGGATGTGACCAGTGCTAACAGAGTTACTGCTGTAACTTCTGCAGAAGTCTCTCCCAGCTACAAACAAGTTAAGGATGAATATGACAACAACAAAGGCCATGTAAGATATCTTATAGAGAGGATGCAGGCAAATATTCAAACTCGGGTGGAGTTGATTGAAGCATTTAATCATCGGATAAATCAGGAACTCTATTCTGTCACCAGTAATCAGCCTTCTGAGACCTTAAGTCAGATAAATGTGGCAGACATTCAGCCCAGTGCAATAGAAGTAGAGACCATTGTTACATCCAGTACTAAAGAAACAGCTAAATCAGACAACAGTTTAACCAGCTTCACAAGCGATGTGACCAGTGCTAACAGAGTTACTGCTGTAACTTCTGCAGAAGTCTCTCCCAGCGACAAACCAGTTAAGGATAAATATGACAACAAAGGCCGTGTAAGATATTTTA
>NC_136620.1:16369223-16404223 GCF_933228915.1 Telmatherina bonti | reverse complement strand
CGAAGAAAAAGTCATAATATTTCAAAATGTTTTATCTTTCATAAGTGTTGTCTGATATAAATAAATTTTTAACATGGAGAAAAAAACCCTAATATTTCACTCAGGTTGTAATTATGTCTCAGCTTAAAACAACTTCTACAGACAGAAGGTTAAATTCTTGATTTTAAAGGTTATTAAGGATGCTTAAAGGTTAAAGTGTATTACTTAGAATATTTCCTACCTTTTTCTTGTTCTCATTACAAAATACAAGGTTCTTGTCTCATGTGGCACATTCATTCACAGAGTGTTTATACTATTTAAAATTGCTATATGGATTTTTGAAGACTAGATTATTACTTTTCTATGTGAATGTGTAACAAAATTTCAGATGAAATTTTTAAACTGATCACAACTTTGAACAAACCTCAAAAAACCATCGAACAAAGATTTATGAATTTTGCAAACGATGTGTTTAAGCTGCTTTATTTTAGGAACTAATTGAACTATTGCTCTGGTGATCAGAATCTCTTTATTACATGGATTCATCTTTAGTAAATACATTGTTAAGCACTGGTGTTTACATAGGATATTTACATAGAACACTTAGGATCAGCGGATTTAAAGGTAGGTAATACTAGTCTAGTCAAGTGTACTATATTACTGTATATGTGTAATATGTTACTATATATGTGTACTCTGTACTGTATATGTGTATTATGTACTGTTTATGTGTACTATGTTGCTGTATATGTGTACTATGTACTGTATATGTTTACTATGCCTCAGCTGAAACCCAGTCTGAACTATTTGTCTAAATCACCTCTATTATTGTGTTTTATCACAGCAAAGAAACACACTCTTCTGAGTTCAGACATCATTGTCTCCACTATCAAAGATCCTGATTTATCCTCACTAACAAGTCTTTCATAACAATTTCAGGAGGATGTAATCTCTTGGTTTAAGTTAAAAACCAAACCAGT
This sequence comes from Telmatherina bonti, assembly GCF_933228915.1. NCBI lineage: Eukaryota > Metazoa > Chordata > Actinopteri > Atheriniformes > Telmatherinidae > Telmatherina > Telmatherina bonti. Next base: position 16,403,264 of record NC_136620.1, on the reverse strand, counting down.
AATATCCTCTTCATGACTGCCGCTTGATGAGACAGACGTCGCTCTCTTCATGCTGGTTGACGTGGTTTTTGTTCAGCTCTCACATGCGTCTGCATCACTGTGTTCACTGACGGCACAGAAATACCAGCCGTTATCTGTTTGCTTATCTTATGGTTCTTCACTGTGACTGTTCCTCTCTCAGCCTCAGTCTTGGTGGCTGAAAATTTGTCTTTGCTGAAGTCTCCAAAGTCGTGATCAGCTTTGCCCGTCATTGTGAAGACAATCAGCTTCATGGTTTCTCCTGGCCGCTGTCTGTACCAGTACATCTGGAAATAAGTTAGACCTTTTGCGTGGTTGCAGTCCATTGTTGCATCGTCTCCCTGGTTTTTCCACAGCATGGAGGTCTGTGTGACATCACTGCCATGAATCAGACCTGTGTGTGTGTATAACAGATTAAAAATAAACAGTTTAAGCTGAAGGTTTTGACCTATCATCACACATACTACTGTTACCTGAAATACTAATCCTGCAGTGAGGATCTGTGAGTTCTCATCATTATTTACCTGCAACCCAAAGCAGAAATATGCAGAAGCTGAGAAGATGATGTTTGGTGATCTTCATGTTCTTGAAGTCAGACACATTCACAATCAGCTGCATATTTATGGGGAAAGAAATACTTACAGATGGGAGTGTCTTTCTCTGTGATGCTCTTTGATCCTGCAAACTGCTCTATCTATGATCACATGATGAATGAAAGTGTAACTGTAAGTATACTTTACACCCCCTTGTGGTACACAAGTTAGAAAAGAAGAGGTTTTCTGAGAGCATCAGGCTTGTGTACAAAGGATTTTTAATTTCTGAACTCTGCTTCAAAGTCTGGCTTGGTTCTTTCACCAGTGTACAACATTTGTTTCATTTTTTTCCCCATGCACCAGTTGGTACCAGTACATCTGCTAATAGGCAAAATCCCCAGTTCACACTCAAAAATAGAGGTACCAGCTTGTACCTAAAAAGGTACAAATGCTTGTCGCTGGGGGTGTACTTTTTAGTTCTTTAGTTCTTCTTTTTAGTTTCAAACTAGCAGAACAACGGCTGCACTGTTTACGTTGGTAAGTCACGTGACACGTAGATTCTCGAGTGCAGTTTAAAATGCCGTTGGTAGCTAACCGTTATCGCATAGATGAACAAACTCTTCGGCTCATCTGAACATTACATCTACTTGTGAGTATATATTTGTCAGTTTGCAATATTTTCAGCTTTTATGAATAAAACAATAATATATATGTATATATATTCTATATATAACTTTTTCCCCCAGCCAAGCAGTCTGATTAGCTAGATTATAATATGCTAAATTGTTCTCTTGCAGACAAGAAAATGACGGAAGACGAGGGCTGGCGTAAAAGATTTATGAAAACATGTTTTCACAAAAGCAATCTGTTTACCATTGCCCAGGTTATGGGTTTCGCCCTGGGTGAGTGACGACTGGTGTATAAATGCAGTGAAATGCTGATTTAATAAATTTTTCATGCAAATTAACAGACACATTAGGCGTTGTCATGGTTCCATTTAGAAAGGTATATCTCAAGAATACTTAAAAAGGAAACCATAAAAAACAGGTATCCTATTTTACTTTAACAGCCCTAATTTCTCGGTTGATGAAATATATAACATCAATTTGATTTGTATACTCACAAAATTCTTTATTCATAAGATGATCTGGCTAAAGAAATTACCCTCCTTCTTTGTATTTGAAACTACAGATGTCCAAAGTTACATAAAAACTTTTGAACAATTAAATCAAATGAATACAAAAGTGTTAAAAACGTTACAAATTTGAGAAAAATACAAATTCATCTTAACAGACCCCTTATTTTTATTTCATTTATTTATTTTTTCTATTGATTTTTATATTTGTTATTGTGTTCTATGTATGTTAATTGAAATATACGTTGCAAAAATGTTATATGTTAAACGTGTGTTGAGTTGAAAATCAATAAGAAAAAAAAACAGGCGTTTCACGGCAACCAGGTTCAGCTGGTTAAACAGCGCCATCTTGCGGACAATTGTAATCATTGCACCTACTTTAGTTATTTTTTTAAAGGTGAGCATCGTCAGTCTGTGTTGTCTGAAACGGTGTTTCAGCAAACATTTTAAAATGCTCCGATGAGGTTTATAAAGCTAAATCATTTGCTGTCTTGTTGTATTGTCCACAATAAATTGGTGTGATAATGAGCAGTCAACTTTGTCCTGAAGCTTTTAATAATTGTTTTAAATGAGATTTTTCATGCTTATTAAGCGACAAGATTTAGATCAGTAACCACCATTTATTTATAAACATGTATATTTTAAACATACGTGTTCATAGCAGTTACATATATATATAAATATATATATATATATATATATATATATATATATATATATATATATATATATATATATATATATATATATATATATATACATAACAGAGGTAAAATATATTCTCACTGAGTACCATCTTCATACAAGGTATAGATGGGATTTTTTTAAAAAAAAAAAACTGTTTCTGCCCATTCTTGTTCTCTTTTATATTTCCTGATCTCTTTATCAGATTTACATAGGATGTTGAATTTAGTTTTCAGTCTGTGAATGTCAAATGGAGCTCATTTTCATCTTGTCTCAAAGGTGTCACTATGGGCTTGTTGTTAAAGCCCCATGTTATTCTGGAGCTGTTTCAACTCGCTGTGGTTCTTTTGACTGTTACAAACATCATTGTGGGTGCAGCAGTGCTGCTTTGGCTACAACAATGATCATTGGTAAGTCTATTTCCAGTTTTTTGGAAGGACAGCTCCGTGTTGCAGAGAGTATTGGATGCCGGTAGTTTTTTAAAACAACATTTATAAACTACACTGAAAATTAGACTCACGGATCATGATCTGTTGAGATTAACCGTCTCCCTTCAATGTGGTTCTCCTCAGGAACATGGAATAGATTTGTGAAAGGTTAATTGATTATACTGGGAGATATGTTTAATGCATACTCTGACATTTCTCTGTGGTACCTCCAGCTGTAAAAAAAACCCAAACCAAGCTTTTAACTACAGTGGCACAAAATATCTTTTAGTATTGTCATGGCAACGTACATGTGTGCAATAGTCAGGTCCTGCAATGTAGGAAGCAGATGCATTTAACATCCATCCGCAACCTGCAGACGTGGATGAGGAGCCCATCCATTTTCAAAACCCATCCATTTAAATAAAATATGATAAAAGGAAAATATTTATTCGGGACCTAGCACAATAAAAGCAAGCAACAAACTATAACAATAAGAATATCTTTTCAAATAAAAACATATCTCATACATTCTCACCAAAACACGTAAGATCAGTGCAGGTTACTTGTCAACAAGATTGCAGAAGTGCAGCGTAACTTAAAGTCCTAGTGTATGAAAATTATTCCCATGTAGTGGTGCACTAATTGGATACATAAAAAAACTAAACCAAGCCAGATAGAGATGACAGAATCCTAAAGTTCATTCATTCATTTTCCGAACCGCTTATTCCAATTCAGGGTCGCGGGGAAGCTGGAGCCTATCCCAGCTGGCTTTGGGCGACAGGCAGGGTACACCCCGGACAGCTCGCCAGTCCATCGCAGGAATCCTAGTTATTAGTTTTTATTTTGGCATATTTGGTGTGGGTAATGTGTGTATGTGTGTGTTTTTAAATGTGAAACTGTTTTTATTTTTTCTAATATTAAGCACTTTGATATGCTTTTGTATGAAAAGTGCTACACAAATCAAGTTTGAACTGAGTAGTGCTCTCTGGTGCCTTGCCATTTAGGTGCAGTATTACAATTTTTAAAGACGGGAATGCAACAAGCATGCTGGGTGCGCCGCCACCTATGTATTTCTAAATAACTCATTCTAAGCTGTGACAACACTGACTTGGATGCGATTGTGATTAAACTTTAGTAAAATATGTATTTATGAAAGCTATATATGTTATATGAAAGCTATACATATATAACATATATGTTATATATGTTAATAAAATATAATTTCAGTTCATTTGTTTTCATTTCATTTATTTTCCAGATCACCTTTGAATTGAGAGAGCAGTCAACTCAGTTTTAGCCCAAAATCCACTGAATCTCGACTTTTTCTTTCTCTATTAGAGGGTCTCCAAAAAATGTTATGCAGGAATTTATTCTTCGTAATTTCGTACGTATGTAATTTCCTAAATGATCAAATTTTATTAAAAAAATAAAGTCAACAGTTTGTGTCAGCATAGAAGTACATACTAAGTAATATGCAATACTAAAAACAAATGTCTGGCATATCAACAGCATGAATGACAAGAAGACAATATTATAGGGAAGTATGATCCAGATTTTGGTTGAAATTACCAAATTATTTGTAGCCCTTTATTTGTGCACATCAGTGTTTCTCTGGTATATCTTGTCCCTCTGCTCGACTGTCCAAAGAACAACAGCGCCACCTGGTGGACAAAAGCAATTGAACTATTTTGAAGCAATCAGAATTCTCAGTATAAAATATTTAAATGATGATAGAGCATAATTAACTCATTTCTTTCTTAAGTGAGTGACTGAAATGGCATAAAGAGTAAAGTAAAATGCAATAGTTTTTAACTTCAGTTCTGAGATACTGAGTCTGGAAAATTCTTCTGAGCTGAATGCATGACATAGAAATCTACCCAAAAACTGAACAGATTTATTGAAGGACAAGTTTTTAAAGATGGACTAAGCAGACTTGGAACACTAATCCAGTTCAGGTTTGGAGACTTTAAGTCTTACAATAAAAATAAAAATGGAATTCTTTTGGGCTTTCACAAGAATAATTAAATATAAGATTGTGCAAATAATAAATCATTAGTTATGAATTAATACATATCTCCAGAAAAATAAATCAGCCTCGATTTGAGGGGTCTTTTAATCATTTATATTATTATTATTATGTTAAACAAAAAAACAAAAAAACAGCCACTATCATACAAGGAAAAGAATTGCATATCTATCAATAAATCGAAAATATTAAATATTTATAAAAAAAAAATAATTAAATAAAAAATCAAACAGACCAACACTTAAAGTAATGCTAAATTACCTTAGTCTGACACTTATCAGCAAAACATCTAAATATCACACATTATTCACACTAACAGTTTCAGTGTATCATCCTCAAAATGTCTGTTTCCTGGCTTTTTTTCATTTGCAAAGTCATCAATCCTGTCCTCATATCCTCCTGACTACCAGTAGTTCAATTTGTCCTCTGTGGAGGAACTTTGTAAACCTAAATATTTTCATCTCCCTGAATGCTACTGAACTAACACTTTTTGGTCTTTAAAGAGGACATTTAGTGCTTTTAAATGGTACCTCATTTGTGGGGGTGGGGCTTCGTGAACTTTCTTTCTCTCCAAGAAAAATGGCATCCATTGCAACAAGCATGTTTTATGGGAAGAGCAAAAGAGCATAATACTTTTCTTTGTGCTGATTTTTACTTGACATTTTGTAGTTATATTTTCATTGAATATCTTATAAACACATTAAATCGTTTCTTAGATAAATATAACTATATTTTACCACAATATTTAAAAGTTTAAGCAATGTCCTCCATAGTGGACATTTGTAGTTACACATTTTTTTTCCCTGGTAGTCAGGAGGATATGACAGCTGTCTGCCCGTCTCATGGTTGCACGTGCAATGCATTTATTTGTAAGGTGTGGGCCCAACCACAACAATAACTTCACACATTTTTACCTGATTTTTCTCCCAGTTTGGTTCGTTACAAAGGGCAGAGACATTGTTATGATACAGGTTACTGTTAAACATTTAAAATGATGTGCTTTTATGCTAAAATATTTTTATAATGCTATTTAACAAAGACACAAGGTAGCTACAATCCAAATGAATGTATAAATTGATTTGATACTAACATGTTTGATTGTTTATTGACGCATTTGGATTCATCTGTCTTGTGAAATGTAATTCCACACGATCTGCTTTCAATATTTCACCGATTATTGCAACCATATGCCGAACAAAATACAGGAATAGTTGCTGGCTTTCTCTCGACTATGGTTGACTCTTTCTTTACATTTACTAGCTTATCAGTGAAGAGATACAGTTGAACAAAGTCTGAAAATAAAGCATTGTATCAAAATGTATAAATCAAAATTTAACAAAGGAATGTGAACAAAAACAGAAAAGAAAAAAAAGAGACCCACATGAAACTCTAAAACTCGCAAAAGTAAATCATAACTCATCAATTGGCAGCGTAGGGAGCAGGACGCAAACCACTGACCATCAGGCCACAGGACAAGAAGCTCTACCATCTGAGCCAGCTTCCACCCTGTATGCAACAATCTCATAATGTCATCAAAGAAACAAACAAGGCACTGCTTACAGTTTATTTTATTTAGACCAACGTTTATTTTTAGGCCTGTAAGGGGAGTCATGGACACACAAGTTAGCTGCAGATAAAAATGGACGCCCAAAACGCTGAAAAAGAAAGCTCGACGCCCCCTTGCCGCGCCTCCCCATAGACTTTACATGGAAACCTGCCGCTCTTGACGCTCAAAATGCGTTTGATCTGAACACACCGTGAGTATATACTCTGCATATACCCTGGATCAGCGTTTCTTAATCCTGGTCCTCGGGGCCCATTGCCCTGCATGTTTTAGTTCCTCCCAACTCCAGAACACTTGATGCAGATTATCTTAATTGCTTGCCAAGTTCTATGAAAACTTGATAAAGAGCCATTGATTTGAGTCAGCTGTGTTTAAGTAGGGGTGCCTACAAAACGTGCAGGGCACTGGGTCCCGAGGACCAGGATTAAGAAACACTGCCCTGGACTACGCCACTGGTTGTCACAATTCATTGTTATTTTTGTGTTTTATTGGTCCGTCTTGCAAACGGGATGTTGCATCTCAATAGGTTTTTCCATTAATACATTTAAATAAACAACACAAACGCATTAATGAGAAAATGCCCCTCAAAGATGTGTTTGGTTTTTACTTGCTTTGCAGAACCCAAAAGCACCACAATGATTTAGAATTATGCTAAAAGGCTAATAAACTACCTGATTAATCATCATACTGATAAATGTTGAGATATTACATTCTTCTGATCAATAATCAGCAAGATCTTTTGCATTGGGAATTACTGATTAAATATAGCCTACAATACAGATCTGGGTTCAGAGTTCCTCTCCCTGTTGCTGACAGAAGCTCAGGCAGTGTGAAGTCTGAACCCCGACTAAATGTCCCGTGAACCCCTTTTTATAGAATGTGCAAAATTGTCGGTTGATCTCCTCCCTCCCTCCGCTCTCTCCCTTCCTGCAGCTTGTGTACTGAAAACAGAAGTATAGAAGGAGGCGAGGGAGTGGAGTGGGAGGACTGATAGAGGTGTGTAGTAGAATGAATGAAACTGTGTGTTGCAGAAACTTCACAATCTTCAGATAAAAGGGAGTGAAGCTGGTTGAGCTGAAAAAGAAGTTTTGTTTTTTTTATCTATTTAATGAAAAGAGATCCAGCATACCTCAATTAATACTGTACAGGAATTTACACGCTTCACTGTGATATTTAGTATTTAGTTCACAAACACATATCACACAAAGAGAAACTTAATCAAATATCAATACAAGTAATGAATATACTGATACAAATGAGTAAATATGGATAAAACAGAGTAAATATTAATCTGTAAATACAAAGTTACATTCAGTAAACACGTTTGGAGATTCATTAGTCTCACAGAATAAAATTAGAAATCACAATTTACGCTGTAAACGTTCTGTCAGACTTTCAGATGGTTTTATGGAACAAGTGTGTTTGTGTGTGAACACCTGCGTGCTGCTTCCGAGTCAACGTTTATTATTGGCCTGGAACATTAAGTTAGAAAAGGTATTTATTTATATATAGCTACCCATATTATTTATACAACATTTATCATGTATTATTTGCATTTATTTAATTGCTTCTGTGATAGAAAAGTAAATGAAAGGAAGCGGTACTGTAAAAGGTTTATTCAAGCTTTCTCAGGACAAAGTGAGAAGCCTTGGCAAACATAAACTGTCAACAAAGACTCAGTGATGAAATAAGGCATCATGATGTAAGCTGAGCTCAGCAGAATCACTGGTGCTTCCCCACCCAGTGACCCACTGTCCGATTGATCCAGTTTCAGCTGCGTCTCCTTCTCTGATGCCACTCAATGCATCAGCCCTCCCTCTCCTTTCTCTTATATGCCACACTACCACATGGCCATTGGGCAGACTATAAACCCAACAGGACTGCAGTGAGACGCTGGGAGAATCACTCACTGTGGATGTTCACTGGACTCAGACACAAGATTATCGCTACCAAACTGTACATTTATGTGAACAGAGTTTTTAGTGTTGATGTAATGTCAGCCTCAGCCAGAGCACGTCTCTCTTGTCCTGCCTCTAACTGAGGATTTATAAGGACAGCGCAAAGTTTTGAAGGACTGGATTTTGTGCAGGACTCTTTTTTTATTTTTTCCAGTTTTCATGACAATCAGGTGACAGCTGTTGCTATGACAACTGAATGTTGCATGACTGTGGCTTATCAGCAGAGACAAGTTTGCCATAAACTCTTCCAGCTCGTCATCAGGTTATCTATAGAGTTTAGGTTATGTTCTTTGGTCTCATATTCAGTGAAACTAACTGAAGTTTGTGATTTTCTAGTCATTATTGGAATTATTTTGGATTGTTATCTCTTGGATTATCTAAAATAGCAACTTTGATGTGTCATATGCCAAGCATGGCTTTATTTTAAACAACACAGATGCGTATGAAACAACTGAGGATGTCATCCAGATCAAACTAAACCTAATAAGGACTTGAAATGAATACTGATCTCTATGTTGTAGCGTATTATCATTAACGTTAACCTGTGATTCAATGTCGGAGCGACAGTGGGTGTTTTTAATTATTAATTCGCTGTGTCCTTAGACAAGCGGACGATCTCAGGGCACCACCCATCCCTAAATTTGTTATGCGGTCAGGTAAGGAATACCGTAATATGACAATGATATTTGTCTAATAACAGATAATCAGTCTCAGAATACGCTTACTGTAAGTTCTCGTCAGAGGGAACCAATCACTTCTCAAAGATCGATCACGCTACCATGACTTCTTAAAATATAACACACTTTATTAAAAACCACACCGGTTAAAATCATCAGGTCCAAATGAAATTAATAATGTAAACCAGAAATAACGTCAGCAAGCAATGAAATACTGAATTAGCCAAGATGAGGATGAGGGAGAGGGAGAGGGAGAGGGAGAGAGAGAGAGAGAGAGAGAGAGAGAGAGAGAGCCGAGCCGAGCTTCCATGTATGTAAGCAGCTTACATAACTGACACAACTAGGAAGGTTGGAAAGATGGCAAGTCTAATGAAGTTAACTAAATATGTCAGGGTAGACTATCAGGCGGATACCGGGGGAATGGATTTAAAAAGGGCAGCTTCTGCTAAGACACCAGCTGGATCGGAGACAATGGAATAATGGGTCGGCCTTACTTCAGCGCCTTGGTGGTCGAGAACCCGAACCTTGGGTCCAGTGGGCAAGGATTCAGTGGTCGTCCTGATACTTGTCCAAAGGGGACCTCCACAGAAGTCAGGAGCTCGCATGGAACCACCTGGTTCGACGTCTGAAGCTGGACCCAACTCTGATTAGAATCCACAGGTCCCGGGTGCCGGCAAAGTCCTGGGATCAGCTGGAGCAGTAACGTTCGGGTCGTCCGTGCGTTACTGGTCACAGTCTTTGTGGGCCGGGAGAACAGCTTCGATGGTGTGTCAGAAGCAAAAATTGTTCAGCCAGAATTGGAGGAGTTTTCTGGTGTTAAGCAGGAGCGAGCTTACTTACTTAACAAAAACGAACATGACGCCAGACGGACAAAAACACAACTAAAGCAAACATCAAACGAAAAGAAAAAATAAGAGAGAAACAAAAGAAAACGAGAGAAAAAACGAGAGAAGAAACAAAAGAAAAAAGGTAAGAATGGAAGAGACGAGTTCCGGGAAGACCCGTAGTTAAATTTGGCGCTCTGGGGCGGACTTTAGATTATCCAATCAGAGCGCAGGGGTCAGGACATGGGGTCTGAAGGTTTGGTCAAAATACTAAGTTCTTGGGGAATTAAACTTAACATTTTTCCAACCTCAAAACATGTCTATAAAATCCATTTATAGATGAGAAGAAGTATGAATGATCCTCATAAATATGAACCTTAAAACAGTTTTGCTGCTGTCAAAAGGGGAAAAGGTTTGTTAACAGGTACAAGACATTTCATTAAGACATTTCAAGACTTCAATACACTTCATCATCGATGATTTTAACTTTCCACGAACCTGGTGGGTTAAGAAATCATTTCCACACAGCAAGTTCTTACTTTGAGTCAGAGTTGGTAATAACAACAGCATATAATGTTAATCACGGTGTATTTAATCAGCCTGAAATGCATATCTCAACCTGTTCGAGGGTGTCTGCTAGATGGTGCCATTGCTCCATCCAAGGAATCACAGAAATGAACTAACTTGCTAACTTTTGTGGATTTCACATCTGAAAAACGGTTAAAGTCTTGGATTAATTTAGAAAGGAAGAAGAGTCCATTTATCCAGGTGTGCTGAGGATACATCCAGTATTTTATACAGTTTAGAATTCAGAGCTTAAAGGTCCTGCTCTGGAATTTGGTCTTTGTGTGCTGAGGATACAAAGGGACCTCCTGGGGTGATGGACGACAGGCTCTTACCAGGGTCCAACTTCAAAAGGGTGCCACAGTCTGTCTGTGTAGACATATCCTACCAGGAACAAGGCCACCAGGGTTCCTGGTTTAAAGTGGAGGTCTGTCTACCTGGATTAAGATGGATTTGATTTTTAGGGCTTTCATTGAGCTCTGTTTTGGAGATGTGTGGATGGACTTCCTTTTGAAGTAGAAAGTCCTGAGTCCTTATCTGATTTGGGGGTTAATTCGGCCTTGGGGGTTGCTACAAGCATCTCTACCAGTATGTAAAAGCCAAACTAAGTGTTATAACACTACTGTTTCAGTGTTTACACTATTAACTTCTTCTTAATAACAACTCAAACATTTGCTAAAACACATGTATTCTGTTTATTTTTTGTCATGGGCTTCTCCTGGCAGTGTTTTTTCTTCTTCTGGATTTTTAGGTGGGGCTGAGCAGGCTTCCTGGTGGCTCAGGGCGGAGTCTGGAGTGCTAATGGAACACACCTGCTGCTCATCTGGCACTGCTATTTAAGCACTTGCAAGAGCTCCAGTCTCCGCCAGATTATCTCACAGTACTTTTGGTAAATCCGGCTCCTTGAGATTCTCAGTCTTCTCGAAGAGTTATTTAACCAATGTTTCTGCTCCTGCTATCTACGCAGCATCGCCTTGCCTGGATCCACTCCACCAACCCAAGAGTTATTTCCAGCTGCTCTGCTCGCCCTGCCGTCTTGTCCACCATGCCTGGGAACTTGACTATCCCCCTCCAGCCAAACAACCACCCCTGGTCACAGTAAGCTCCATCTTGGCAAAAAACTATCTCGGAGACTTCATGTCTTTTGGACTCCACTAATTATCTTCTCCTCCTAGAAACACAACCTGGACAGAAAACACCCAAGCGATTCTACATATGTTTGCAATAAATTCTAGGAACACAGAAAGAATCTAGAAACACAGATTGTGTAAATGTTTTACAGTCAATAGTGAAGAATGAACTAACCTGAAGGATTTAAAGAGCAAAGTGAAGAAGACACACCAGATCATTTGAAAGGAGGGAGTGGCCTCACCACTTTTTTCCATTTCAGAGTGACATCCTGCTGATATAAAGATCTATTGTGATGGGCTGAGCAGTGAAGCAGTCTGGCACAGGTTGAAAGTTTAAAAAAAAAAAAAAAAAAAAAAATCGGGTTTTTATTTTGACCCAAAAAAAAAAGAGAAAAAGTTGTTTTAACACACATGAATACATCAGGCCTATAAAAGAGGTCAACTTAAAACTATAATCAAAGAATTTGTAACAGAAGTAACTCAAACAAAATGAAACAAACTGACCTAACAAATGACACACAAGGGTAAACTTAAATAGTGGCTAATCAGCCCAAACAGACAAACCCAAACCTGATTGACTGGAAGAGGCTGCCACACATCAGCCCAATAAGGAACACCAGGAAAGGTAGAAATGTACAATGCACACATGAGTGAAACACATTCTAGTGTTGCTAGGTTTGTTTTTTTTTGTGTGTGTGTCCTTCCTCTTTGTATCCCGGGACAGTTGATCTGTCAGCATCATCCCTCCGACTCTAACAATCCAACATACATTCTGCTCTTTTGGACCATGTTGAGGAGCTGACAGGAAGCAAAGGCGTCTCCACGGTGACAGAGCTCAGTGTTGGCATGGCAACGTGGAGGACATTTCTGCTTGCATTCTGTACATCGATGGCAGATTTAACTTCTAAAGAGGGGGGGGAGTAAAAAGGGTGCCACAGTTTTGTTTTTGATTTCAGCTCAAGTCTCTTAATTTAAAGCTGCTTTATGCCTTTTTAGTTTTTATATGTTCTGGGGAATATATCATGCTGTATTAAAGCTGCCGGATGGAAGACATATGCACCCCGGGGGAGGGAGAGGAGAGGCATCGATCAGTAGCAGCTCTCATTTATCCAACGCTCGGACAAAAGTGACCTTCGCCAATAATGTCTGTACGTCCATAATTTTGGTCATCGTGGAGGAATGTTTTTTTTTTTTTTTTTTATTGAAGTTAATCGTCACGTTCAACCAAAAGAAAATACTAAACAAAAAAAACGGTCTACCTGCTGGACTTTCTGCGTATTTATTCCAGCGTAAAATTGAGGTTTGCATGTCTGAAAAAATGGACCACAAAGTCACACTTCGACATTCCACAGAGAGCAACAGCTTCGATCACCATCATCTAGTTAAAATGATGACTTGTTTGTGCAAACGAATGCAAGATTGTGTGTTTGAAAAATGTAATTTTTTTTTAATATATATATGCAAGAATGCACCAAGTTACCAAGATGATTTTTTTTTATCATTTTTTAATCTTAATGCCAACTGATTAAAAGTGTTGCTGTGATGGCCAGATACCACTAACTTTTATTTGACTTTTTTTTTGTACATTAGGCATTGTTTTTCAATGATCATGAAATACAACCCTTCAATCGTACCTGATGAATGCACTGCCGATGGTTGCCATGTGTTTTCTTTTTGTACTTTCGCCACAGTGTTTGCATCTGAACAGTTTCCTGACTGTTGGCCTTGTCACTGTGACCACAAACTGCAGCCCACAGGACACAGGTCCAGGTCTGGAAACACCCTTTTTTCCTTCCCATTGGCCTGTATTTTAAAGGACCAGTTATAAACGTAACAAACAATTATCCTAATCTTGTAATATGAACGTACTTTTATTCACTCATTTGTATCAAGAACGTATTACAAGACTTGTGTACATGTGGAATCTTGTATGAGGTTTAACAGGCAACAGTCTGATTGTTGGATTAGAAGCCAGAATGACGCCTTTTCTGGCAAAATATGTGGAAAAAAAAACTGACGTTAATCCAATTACATTCATAAATGAGGTATTTAGAACATTGAAATAAACACTTAGGCCAAATAAGTTGTCCTATAACCACTCAGACTGAGGAAATACTTCAAACTTAAACTCTGTAGAAGTTTAAGTTAATTAAAAATGGCCACGTTCTACTTTTACAAAAGTAGAACCTTCCTTTTCTTATGTGAAAATATCAGGTCTGAATCTGCAATCATTTAAGTCTGTAATGATCTGTAGGGTTAGATTTAAACCTGGGCTCGTGGTCATGTGACAGTCATCTGTGGTAGCTGCTGTTTTTTGTTTACCAAAATCCCAAAGAGGTTGTCAGTGTTTTCTGTGACCTGCGGGACCAAACAGGCAGATCTGGATTGTAGAGAAAAAAAACCCAAAAAACTCCACTGATTGTCTTAAATGACACCAGCAAGAACTTTTCTGATGGCCATCGTGGTAGAAGCTCCATCATGTTCATCTTTTCCTCCCCTCGTTTGTAAATCTACATCGCAGCCGATGTGCTTACTGTAAACTTATCATCAATGATTTGGGAAAGTAAATAAATTTTTAAAAAAAGACAAAACAAAGACATGCATTATTTAAGATACATCATGCCACAATGGTGTGTGTTTGCCTGCAACAAACGCTATGAATGCAGAGGGGAAGAGTTTACAGATGTGGCCTAAAGGGTTCTTTTAAGAGTTTTAACACTCTTAACCCTTTATTGGCCAAGTGACTATTTTTCATCACTTCGTTTTTTCATATTCACCGTCAAACTATATATTTTTTGCTTATGTAACAACAGAATGGAGGTCTTGGTTGATATCAGAAGGACAAACTTAGGTTAAAATTTCTCATTTAAAAGGTATTTTATTGAGTGCTCTATGAAGGGTTAAGGCAGAGTGGTACACACTTTGCTGTAGGCGGTCTCTGTCTCCGCGATGGTGCGATCAAACGTGGCTCGGGCTGCCAGCTTTTGGGCCAGACTCTCGTTGATTCAGCTCAGCTTTTCTGAGAGGATACGGATGTCATGCTGCAGCCGTTCTTTCTCCTCTTCTTCCTGCCTAATCTGCCGGTTCAGCTCATACCGCTTCGAGAGGAGGTCCTCCAAACCTGATCGAGACCAAAATAAAGATAATTACTGTGGATGTCTTAAAATCTGTATTTCCATATGTCTTTCGATAGTTGTAAGTTCTGACAACAAAGTCATACAAAAATGATCAATGAAAATCAAATGTATCAGCCCATGGAGGTCTGGATTTCGAATTATACTCAAAATGAAAGTGGAAAAACACACTACAGGCTGATCCAACTTTGATATAATGTCCTTTAAACAAGTCAAAATGAGGCTCAGTAGTGTGTGTGGCCTCCGTGTGCCTGTATGACCTCCCTACAACGCCTGGGCATGCTCCTGATGAGGCGGCAGATGTTCTGCAGAGGGATCTCCTCCCAGACCTGGACTGAAGCATCCACCAACTCCTGGACAGTCTGTGGTGCAACTTGGCGTTGGTGAATGGAGCGAGACATGATGTCCCAGATGTGCTCAACTGGATTCAGGTCTGGGGAACGGGCGGGCCAGTCCATAACATCAATGCCTTCGTGTTGCAGGAACTGCTGACACACTCCAGCCACATGAAGTCTACCATTGTCTTGCATTAGGAGGAACCCAGGGCCAATCGCACCAGCATACGGTCCCACAAGGGGTCTGAGGATCTCATCTCGGTACCTAATGGCAGTCAGGCTACCTCTGGCGAGCACACGGAAGGCTGTGCGGCGCTCAAAAGAAATGTCACCCCACACCATTACTGACCCACTGCCAAACCGGTCATGGAGGATGTTGCAGGCAGCAGAACGTTCTCCACGGTCTCTCCAGACTCTGTCACGTCTGTCACATGTGCTCAGTGTGAACCTGCTTTCATCTGTGAAGAGCACAGGGCACCAGTGGCGAATTTGCCAATCTTGATGTTCTCTGGCAAATGCCAAACGTCCTGCATGGTGTTGGGCTGTAAACACAACCCCCACCTGTGGACGTCGGGCCCTCATACCACCTCATGGAGTCTGTTTCTGACTGTTTGAGCAGACACATGCACATTTGTGGCCTGCTGGAGCTCATTTTGCAGGGCTCTGGCAGTGCTCCTCCTGTTCCTCCTTGCACAAAGAAGAAGGTAGCAGTCCTGCTGCTGGGTTGTTGCCCTGCCACGGCCTCCTCCACGTCTCCTGATGTACTGGCCTGTCTCCTGGTAGCGCCTCCAGCTCTGGACACTACGCTGACAGACACAGCAAACCTTCTTGCCACAGCTCGCGTTGATGTGCCATCCTGGATGAGCTGGACCACCTGAGCCACTTGTGTGGGTTGTAGACTCTGTCTCATGCTACCACTAGAGTGAAAGCACCGCCAGCATTCAAAAGTGACCAAAACATCAGCCAGAAAGCATCGGAACTGAGAAATGGTCTGTGGTCACCACCTGCAGAACCACTCCTTTATTGGGTGTGCCTTGAATTGCCTATAATTTTTTTTTTTTAATTACAAATGCCGCATCAGTATTATTACAGTCTTTAAAATGTTTGCTTTTTGAAACCTTTAACTATATTCAAGATCAAGATTCATCAGTTTCTTTGAAAAAAAACATTAATTAATTTCTATATTTGTTCTATTTGTGGTATTTATATTTATATATTGTTTTATCTCACTCACCAGATCAGATCCAGTATTTACTAAATATCTGTTGAATTTAACAATCAAGGTAATATCTTCTATGGTATCATTATTTGTGTTTAAAAAAAAAAAGTAAGCAAGAGGATTAGCTCTATCATTCCCATCATTTTTAATTTCAATTTAATACTTTCCCTATACTTTCCATATATTCTTTATATTATTCTTATAATATTATTAATATAATAATTAATTAGTATATTATTCTTGTTTTTTTTTTTTAAATATTTTTTCATCATGATCCTTTTTACTATATTTCTTATCATTTAGTCCATCTCTTTTTTTTATACCTTATATTTTAATTCTGCTTTACTGGTGCTCTTTATAAAGAAATCTTTACAGCATCCATTTTTTTTTCTTTTTACAGACATTTAAAATGTTTTTTTTTCTACTTTGATTGTTTTATTTGCTGTAGCAAATTTTGTTGTATGCTAATAAGAAGGGTTCATTTAAAGTCATTTAAAGAGTATATATATCCTGGACACAATCAGAAGGCAGATTTCAGCCTCAAGGTGAGGTCAGTTAACCTGCCACCGAGCCAAACCAGGACTAGATTAACTGGCACGTGACAAGGTTACAGGCATTAAAGCCATATGCATTTTTTTAAGCTTCTATTTTTGCGCTTATAGAGAAGAGAAGATTAGTTAAAACTAGTACTGAAATGTCCCTGCTGTTTCCAGACAGCTGCATTTATAGGTGGTTTCCCTTGTGAACTGAGTTAAACGCTCTTTTCCAGGTGAATGTCTGATCTGTGGAAGCCAATCAGATTGTGCTAGATAAAAACCAGTATGGAAATTACTTGGAAAAAAGTGGATTAACTTCGCTTAAAATTTAGACACTCGACAAATTCGTAATTGAGATTTAGGAACAAAACTGTACAAAAACAATTTTAAACTGCAGGAAAACACGTTTTTCTTTCATGCCCGAACGACGTATCGTAGCCCCAAATTTATTTTACCAACTAAAAACTACCAAAATGCCTTCCACACCTGCCCTTCGTTACAATAAAAAGGTATATATTAGTTTTAAACTAGAAAAAAAAAAGCGCAAACATACCCAAAGATCTATAAAAAGCTCCTGGATCCAGACGGTGATCCGGATAATTTCACCACAAAATTAAACCAGTTCTTCCTTTTTACATTTACAATAACTCCTGAAAACTTAATGAAACTCCGCCCATACCTTTTTTTGAGTTAGCATGAACAGAAACAAACAGATAAACAGATAAAAGCCGGTTAAAACAAAACTTGTATGTAATGATCGAAACAAGCTTCTTACACTTTACAACTTCATTGTTGTAAGACTGCAGAGCGGTCGGGTTGACGTTAATGTCCCAAACACGGTGGTATGGTGACGGTAGTGTCGTCTTTCTGAGGAAAACAAGAGAAAGTAGCTCCAACTTCTGCTGCCTCGATAGACCTGCAACCAATGTCCCTCCTGTCACCGCGCGCTCCCCTGACAACTAAACTGGATGTTTTGAAAGCTTCTTCTTCTACTATTAATTTAGCTGCCCGAGGTGGAATGCGTCGTGCTTGCGCCCCCTTCTGGCAGTTGGAGCCACGTTTTCTGATTGGATTTCAGGGATAGAATTTGATCATGTTTTGAAAATTGGTTGTTCACAGGGCCGGATTAAAAGTGCACAGGCCCCTGGGCCCAGAGTCTTTCAGGGGCCCCATTCCCCACCGCAACATTGTGAAAATTGTGAATGAAACGACATTTCTAACATCTCTCACCGAATGGTACCACTAGGAATACACTAGACACTGTGGTGCAACTATCTGGCTTTTATGTACATTTTGTTTCATGTCCAAACTGCTGGTGTTTACTCTCCACATTGGCCCTAAGAGGGCCCTGGGCCTGTACCCATACGGCCAACTGGATAATCCGGCCTTGGTTGTTTAAATTAGATTAATTTAAACCAATCCAATCCAAGTTTTGATCTGGATTAAGCCTTCCGTTTGTATTGCTCACAACATTTTTAGAAACTTTGTTTCAGGAAACCAGGATTGTCCTAATCCAAATAAAGGGTTGGATTTTAAGGTGGAAAGAAAATGTGATAAAACTTTTTAATTTGGTCAATAATATACTTTTTTAAATTCAGCGCATTGGCTTTTATTTATATTTTGGACTTGAATCGTTTAACCATGAATATTAAAATAGATAAAAGTTGGCATAGGGATGGAACTAATAAGCCTATCAGCATAGTAACCAGTGGTGTAGTGGGCCCTCAAGAAGTGGGTTTACTCTCAAATTTTCACCCTTGTTATAAAAATAGGAACAGTAGCCTGGAAAAATCACTGTTTCAGAAAAAGTGACATGTAAGACTACTCTATTTAGTTTAGCCCAACAATCAGTCAATAAATTTGCTCATAGTCATCTGCTCTAACTTCTCATTTATGAAATGATACACACACACACACACACACACACACACACACACACACACACACACACACACATATATATATAGTTGTTCTGCCCTGCCTCCTTGAGGAAGATCTGACCATAATCTGGTTCTTCTCACCTCCACCTACAAGTCCATCATTCAGCAGCAGCCAGTCATCACAAAGACTATCAAAATCTGGTCTGCTGAAGCTGCAGATGCTCTTAGAGGAGGCTTTGAGGCTACAGACTGGAATGTCCTCTGTGAACCTCATGGAGACGACATCAACGCTATGACTGATTGTGTGACAGATTACATAAACTTCTGTGTGGACAGCATCGTCCCAACAAGAACAGTGAGGTGCTTCCCCAATAACAAACCCTGGATCACCAGTGACCTGAAAAAGCTGCTGAACATCAAAAAGAAAGCCTTCAGGGATGGAGACAGGGAGTTATTGAGGGCAACACAAAACAACTTAAAACACAAACTAAGAAGTGCAAGGAGGACTACAGGAAGAAGTTAGAAAGTCAGCTCCAGCAGAATAACGTGAGGGATGTGTGGTCTGGAATGAAGAAGATCACCGGCTTCAAGTTAAAGGGGGACCAGCCTGATGGAGGTCTGGACAGAGCTAATGAGCTGAACATATTCTTCAACAGGTTCAGTTCACCCCCTACCTCCAGCCCAACTCACCACACACCCTCCATAAGCCCACTGCTTTCCTTTCACGCCTCCAATCTGTCACCCTGCAGCTCAGTCATGGACCAGAACACAGCTTCATCTTCCTCCACATCAGGACATCATGAAACCTCCACCTTGTTTGTCTCCTGCTCAAAACAACTATGTCTGATTCTCCAGTCTGAGACAAAATAGAGTCCCAGTGCTGTGGAAAACCTCATGCCTTGTTCCAGTGCCTAAAACAAACACAACCAGTTGAACCAAGTGACTACAGACCAGTTGCCCTGACATCTCACATCATGAAAGTCCTGGAGAGACTCTTACTGGCTCACCCCAACAAGCAAGTAAACACCTTTCAGGACCCATTACAGTTTGCATATCGTAATGGACTTGGGGTTGAAGATGCCATCATATACCTGCTCCAGAGAGCACACTCTCATCTGGACTCATTCGGGCAGCACTCTGAGGGTCATGTTCTTTGATTTCTCAAGTACTTTTAATACCATTCAGCCTGCTTTGTTATGTGAGAAGCTCCATAAATTCCACGTGGATACCTCCACAACCACCTGGATCTATGACTACCTCACAAACAGAACACAGTTTGTGAGACTGAAAGGTTGTGTGTCTGAGATGGAGGTCAGCAGCACTGGTGCACCACAAGGAACTGTACTCTCGCCATTCCTCTTCACTCTGTACACCTCAGACTTCCAGTACAACTCTGAGTCCTGTCATCTGCAGAAATACTCGGATGACTCTGCAGTTGTGGGGTGTATCAGGGATGGACAAGAAGCAGAGTACAGAGAACTGGTCAGTCAGTTTGTTAAATGGTGCGGTGACAATCATCTCATATTAAATACCAGCAAAACAAAAGAGATGATTGTTGACTTCAGGAGGAACAAGAATAAACAAAGCACTGTTTCCATCCTGGGAGAGGAGGTGGAGGTGGTGGAGGAATACAAGTATCTTGGAGTTCAGCTGGACAACAAACTGGACTGGAAATGCAACACTGACTACATCTACAAGAAAGGTCAGAGCAGACTGTACTTCTTAAGGAAGCTGAGATGGTTTAACGTTTGCACCAAGATGTTGCATATCTTCTATAAGTCTGTTGTGGAGAGTGCAGTCAGCTTTGCAGCATCTGCTGGGGTAGTAGCATCAGAAACAGAGACTTGAAGAGAATCAACAAACTGATCAAGAAAGCTGGTTCTGTGCTTGGAGTAACTCTGGAGCCGCTGAAGCTGATTGTCCAAAGAAGAATGCTGCACAAGCTGATGAAGATGATGGAGGATTCTTCACACCATCTCCACAACACTGATGAAACAACAAAGTGTGTTCAGTGAGAGGCTTCTTCAGGTCTGCTTTAAGACTGAAAGATACAGAAGATCATTCCTGGCAGCAGCCATCAGCCTCCGGAACAAGACCTCCTCTAGTTAATTATCTGCAACAATATTGAATTTCCGTTTGGGGATCAAAAAAGTATTTTTCATTGAATTTAACTTAATTTCAATAATATAATATAATCATATCATCATCATCACTATCATAATTATTATTATTATTTATCATAGTTATTATTATTATTATTTTTATTATTATTATTATTATTATTATTATTATTATTATTATTATTATTATTATTATTATTATTAATGATAATAATAATAATAATAATAATAATAATATCATTCTAATATAATTACATTCTTATTCTATTATTATATTATATTGTATAATATAATAATGATTATTATATATTATATTATATTTTATAATATAATATAATATAATATATTATATTATATTATATTATATTATATTATATTATATTATATTATATTATATTATATTATATTATATTATAATCTTGGATTAACTCAGTTACATGGTAATCACTAATATTTCATCAGCTTCATCTGGAACTGAAAATCCAGTATTTCACATTATGATGAGAGTAACTTTCTAAAATCTCGACGTTACATTTCCATGTGTGTGTAGTTACCCTGATCTCCCTTTTTCTATTTTCTTATGTAACCCCTGGAGTGTCTCCGAGTATCCCTGTTTGAGAAAGGGGAAAAAATACAGAAGTACCGGGTTGAAGAACTCAGTGGTGAGGCTGAGGTAGTTGTGTAAGGCGAGGAAGGTCACTCTCTGGAGACGCACCATAATAATCTGCAGCATCAAAACAAATATTAAACCATGGATGTGTGTAAAGTGCTTCGCTGCCTGCTTGCAGATCAGGACAACCTGCAGCTGTGATTTACCTGTATTACTCAGACCAGAGTTTCAGAATATTTCTCAAAAACTGACTGAAATGCCAAAGCAGGAAGACGCAGGACAGTGGAGGGGACTGCAGCCCTGTCCGACACCGTTTTGTAGGGAGCTGGGTAACCCTAAAATACAGAGAATACAGTGTGTGTGTGTTTAGGGAGGACACTGTGGATTGTTAAAGGTGCTTCACAGAGCTGTTAAATAAAAAGAAAGGAAACCATGAACAGGAAGAGACAGACCGCAGACATACAGTGATTACATTCAGGATACTGAGCAAACTGTGTGAACACTGTCTCCTGGCAGCACATCCTTCACCGCTGCATCAGTACCATCAACCAGATGTCATTTGTGTCGGGGACCTGGCCACCAGTTCAGAAAAGTTCACAAAACTGTGACAAAACACATCACAATTCAGTCTGGAAAATATATTCAATTTACACAATACACGAGAGACCCACCAGACTTCCCAGTCTGTTTATTCAAATCCGATGGTCTACTGCAGGGATGTCAAAGTCAAATACACAGAGGGCCAAAAAAACAAATTGGCTATAAGCCGAGGGCCGGATTGGTTCAATGTTTATTAAAACCTATTGAAATGATTGCACGTAGCCTATTGAACCAAGACCTAACACAGTGTATTATTTAATGATTAAATGAATAATCGGGAAAACATTTTTAAGCAGGCACACAGACAAGAACAAACTTCCTTCAAAGAAAAATCACATGTCCTGTACATTAAATTAATAAAGTAACATTTTCTTATGGCTCTGTCAGTAAGTTAAAGAGAAAACATTTTCAACAGGCAAACAGCAAAAAAGCAATTTTCCTTCAGAAACAAAATACGTTCCTTATATCAAGATAAAATAAATGAATAATAAATGAATGAATGATAAATAAATGAAACTGCATGCAATATAAACTGAAAATGCAATATTATCCTGCTCTATTATCCTACCAATTACTGCTTCAAATAGTAAAATGAGAAAACATAGAATAAATCAAATCAGTTGTATTATTTCTCATGGCTCTTATCTGCAATTTTCCCTGAGTCCATTAACTGAAAAACAAATATAAATAAATAAATAAAATACAATAAAATAAAATGCAAAAATATATGGCACACAGACAAAACAATACTTTCTGTGTGTTTTTTAGACGTTTCATGGTGCCTTCTTAGATTGTATTCTTTCATTACAGCCAAACTTTCTCCACACAGAAGACACACATGTTTGCCATTTACCTCAGTGAACATGTAGTCTGCCTCCCACCTAGCTTGAAACCCCCTGTTCTCAGCATCCACCTTCCGTTTAGCCATTTTTTGGGGAGGAGGTAGCTGAAAGTTGACATCTGCTCTGACTGCTAATGAATGATGAAGCAGAGGTCTGCTTGCTTCGCTGCAGTGAGTTCGCGAGTTACCGTTGCATTGTGGGAAATGTAGTATTGGTGCGTGCAAAACACCAGCGGGTGGCTACAGCCTGCGGGCCGGTTCTAATACTAATCAAATATCATCCCGGGGCCATAGATAATTCATTCCTTACACAGCCTTGACAAGGGCCTTGACTTTGACATATGTGGTCTACTGTATCGTCACTATTAACGATTATTGACTAGTTTACACACAAGATAATGTTACGTAGTTACGCTGTTAGAATACAAAACGGCAAAGACATATCATTATAATACATCTTCAGTTAGCATTTTTATCAAACGTTTAATTTGCCTTGAGGTCATTTTCTGGCACATATTAACACTGTTTAGCAGTCTCCGCATATTTATTGAATCAAGAGGCGCCATTGTACTGTGTAAAGTTGTTATTATTATTATTATTATTATTATTATTATTAATAATAATAATAATAATGATAATAATAATAATAAGAAGAAGAAGAAGACGAGTGATTATTTGAGGATGACAAATAGAAATAATTGTTGCGACATCTTAATATTTTCCCCTGTAATTAAAAGAAGGATCTTTTAATTAATTTTCAAAAGGTTCTTAAGATCGAATCAAGAGGATGGAATCTGACGTCATCATCAAAGATAAGTTTCCTCTTTGGTCCTTTGATACGTCATGTCAAAGGCAAACGAATATGACGTCAGACCCGCCCCACTATAATAGCCAGGTCTTGTCAGATACGCCTTCAGTTCTAAAGGACAGCTTCAGAAAAGACAAGTAGTTTTAGTTTCCAGCAAATTTACAGGATTTTTTGAAAGCTACGTCACAGTTTACAATGGAAAACAGTTTCAGTCAGGATTCTATCAAGGTACAAGAAGGTGAGATTGTGCAATATAAGAGTAATAGATATACTGTTGATAACTTTATTGGAAAAGGGTTTTTTGGAAAAGTAGCCAAATGCAGCGACATGGATACAAACGAGAAAGTGGCAATTAAATTTTTTAAACAAAAATTTTTCGAACTAGGAATGAGAGAAGCTTTGATCTTACACGAAATTCAAAAATTGGATCCTGACAAAACCAATTTGATGAAGTTCCACAGGCGCTTACAGTACAAGGGCATAAATTGCCTGGTTTGTGAGAAGCTGGACATTAGTTTATCTGAGTTGATCCAGCAGAAGAGGAAGCCACTGCATGTTTCTGAAATCGGAACAGTTGCAAAGCAGTTACTGGAGGCCATAAATGCGCTCAACAGTATTGGTTTGTCACATAATGATATTAAGCCCGACAATGTATTGTTAGTAAACCAGAAATCGCAGCCTTTCAAAGTGAAGCTAATTGACTTTGGACTAACTGCGAAGTCAGGTGACTTGTGTAATTATCGTACCTTTCAAGACCGTTCTTACAGGCCCCCCGAGATTTTTTTGGGCCTTCCAGTCAGTGAAGCAGTTGACATGTGGTCTTTGGGATGCACACTGATATTCTTGTATCTTGGTGACAACCTGTTTCAAGCCAAAAATAATTCTCACGTCATGAGAGCCATTTCAAAGATTGTAGGTATTCCTAATTACATACTGGATAAAGGACTGAAAACAGAAACCTTTTTTGACTCGGTGAAGACGGATGACAGTTCAGAATGGAAATGGAAAACAACGGATGAATATGAAAGACCTACAAGTGGATCAGATAATTTGACGCATATATACGATTACATCTTTAGTCTGGACGATCTGCCAACTCTGCATACAGTGCCTAAAAAGTCCACAGAACCTGAAGACACGGATGGATTCATCAGTCTTCTCAAAGAGATGTTGCAGGTGGATCCAGACAAGCGGATCACCCCTGCTGATGCACTCATTCATCCTTTCATACTTCAAACTCCCTTATCTGAGGAAAGTAATCAGCCTTCTGACAACTTAAGTCAGATAAATGTGGCAGACATTCAGCCCAGTGCGATAGAAGTAGAGACCATTGTTACATCCAGTACTAAAGAAACAGCTAAATCAGACAACAGTTTAACCAGCTTCACAAGCGATGTGACCAGTGCTAACAGAGTTACTGCTGTAACTTCTGCAGAAGTCTCTCCCAGCGACAAACCAGTTAAGGATGAATATGGCAACAAAGGCCGTGTAAGATATTTTAAAGAAAGGATGCAGGCAATTATTCAAAGGCGGGTCGAGTTTAATGAAGCATTTAATCATCGGAAAAATCAGGAACTCTATTCTGTCACCAGTAATCAGCCTTCTGAGACCTTAAGTCAGATAAATGTGGCAGACATTCAGCCCAGTGCGATAGAAGTAGAGACCATTGTTACATCCGGTACTGAAGAAACAGCTAAATCAGACAACAGTTTAACCAGCTTCACAAGCGATGTGACCAGTGCTAACAGAGTTACTGCTGTAACTTCTGCAGAAGTCTCTCCTAGCTACAAACCAGTTAAGGATAAATATGACAACAACAAAGGCCGTTTAAGATATCTTATAGAGGGGATGGAGGCAAATATTCAAAGTCAGGTCGAGTTGATTGAAGCATTTAATCATCAGAGAAATCAGGAACTCTATTCTGTCACCAGTAATCAGCCTTCTGAGACCTTAAGTCAGATAAATGTGGCAGACATTCAGCCCAGTGCGATAGAAGTAGAGACCATTGTTACATCCAGTACTGAAGAAACAACTAAATCAGACAACAGTTTAACCAGCTTCACAAGCGATGTGACCAGTGCTAACAGAGTTACTGCTGTAACTTCTGCAGAAGTCTCTCCCAGCTACAAACCAGTTAAGGATGAATATGTCAACAAAGGCCGTGTAAGATATTTTAGAGAGAGGATGCAGGCAATTATTCAAAGGCGGGTCGAGTTTAATGAGGCATTTAATCATCAGAAAAATCAGGAACTCTATTCTGTCACCAGTAATCAGCCTTCTGAGACCTTAAGTCAGATAAATGTGGCAGACATTCAGCCCAGTGCGATAGAAGTAGAGACCATTGTTACATCCAGTACTAAAGAAACAGCTAAATCAGACAACAGTTTAACCAGCTTCACAAGCGATGTGACCAGTGCTAACAGAGTTACTGCTGTAACTTCTGCAGAAGTCTCTCCCAGCTACAAACCAGTTAAGGATAAATATGACAACAACAAAGGCCGTTTAAGATATCTTATAGAGGGGATGGAGGCAAATATTCAAAGTCAGGTCGAGTTGATTGAAGCATTTAATCATCAGAGAAATCAGGGACTCTATTCTGTCACCAGTAATCAGCCTTCTGAGACCTTAAGTCAGATAAATGTGGCAGACATTCAGCCCAGTGCGATAGAAGTAGAGACCATTGTTACATCCAGTACTGAAGAAACAACTAAATCAGACAACAGTTTAACCAGCTTCACAAGCGATGTGACCAGTGCTAACAGAGTTACTGCTGTAACTTCTGCAGAAGTCTCTCCCAGCTACAAGCCAGTTAAGGATGAATATGTCAACAAAGGCCGTGTAAGATATCTTATAGAGATGATGGAGGCAAATAATCAAAGTCAGGTCGAGTTTAATGAAGCATTTAATCATCAGAAAAATCAGGAACTCTATTCTGTCACCAGTAATCAGTCTTCTGAGACCTTAAGTCAGATAAATGTGGCAGACATTCAGCCCAGTGCGATAGAAGTAGAGACCATTGTTACATCCAGTACTAAAGAAACAGCTAAATCAGACAACAGTTTAACCAGCTTCACAAGCGATATGACCAGTGCTAACAGAGTTACTGCTGTAACTTCTGCAGAAGTCTCTCCCAGCGACAAACCAGTTAAGGATGAATATGTCAACAAAGGCCGTGTAAGATATCTTATAGAGATGATGGAGGCAAATAATCAAAGTCAGGTCGAGTTTAATGAAGCATTTAATCATCAGAAAAATCAGGAACTCTATTCTGTCACCAGTAATCAGTCTTCTGAGACCTTAAGTCAGATAAATGTGGCAGACATTCAGCCCAGTGCGATAGAAGTAGAGACCATTGTTACATCCAGTACTGAAGAAATGACTCAATCAGTCAACAGTTTAACCAGCTTCACAAGCGATGTGACCAGTGCTAACAGAGTTACTGCTGTAACTTCTGCAGAAGTCTCTCCCAGCGACAAACCAGTTAAGGATGAATATGTCAACAAAGGCCATGTAAGATATCTTATAGAGATGATGGAGGCAAAAATTCAAAGTCGGGTGGAATTGATTGAAGCATTTAATCATCGGATAAATCAGGAACTCTATTCTGTCACCAGTAATCAGTCTTCTGAGACCTTAAGTCAGATAAATGTGGCAGACATTCAGCCCAGTGCGATAGAAGTAGAGACCATTGTTACATCAGTTACTAAAGAAACAACTAAATCAGACAACAGTTTAACCAGCTTCACAAGCGATGTGACCAGTGCTAACAGAGTTACTGCTGTAACTTCTGCAGAAGTCTCTCCCAGCGACAAACCAGTTAAGGATGAATATGTCAACAAAGGCCGTGTAAGATATCTTATAGAGATGATGGAGGCAAATAATCAAAGTCAGGTCGAGTTTAATGAAGCATTTAATCATCAGAAAAATCAGGAACTCTATTCTGTCACCAGTAATCAGTCTTCTGAGACCTTAAGTCAGATAAATGTGGCAGACATTCAGCCCAGTGCGATAGAAGTAGAGACCATTGTTACATCCAGTACTGAAGAAATGACTCAATCAGTCAACAGTTTAACCAGCTTCACAAGCGATGTGACCAGTGCTAACAGAGTTACTGCTGTAACTTCTGCAGAAGTCTCTCCCAGCGACAAACCAGTTAAGGATGAATATGTCAACAAAGGCCATGTAAGATATCTTATAGAGATGATGGAGGCAAAAATTCAAAGTCGGGTGGAGTTGATTGAAGCATTTAATCATCGGATAAATCAGGAACTCTATTCTGTCACCAGTAATCAGTCTTCTGAGACCTTAAGTCAGATAAATGTGGCAGACATTCAGCCCAGTGCGATAGAAGTAGAGACCATTGTTACATCCAGTACTAAAGAAACAGCTGAATCAGACAACAGTTTAACCAGCTTCACAAGCGATGTGACCAGTGCTAACAGAGTTACTGCTGTAACTCCTGCAGAAGTCTCTCCCAGCTACAAACCAGTTAAGGATGAATATGTCAACAAAGGCCGTGTAAGATATTTTATAGAGAGGATGGAGGCAAATAATCAAAGTCAGGTCGAGTTTAATGAAGCATTTAATCATCGGATAAATCAGGAACTCTATTCTGTCACCAGTAATCAGTCTTCTGAGACCTTAAGTCAGATAAATGTGGCAGACATTCAGCCCAGTGCGATAGAAGTAGAGACCATTGTTACATCCAGTACTGAAGAAATGACTAAATCAGTCAACAGTTTAACCAGCTTCACAAGCGATGTGACCAGTGCTAACGGAGTTACTGCTGTAACTTCTGCAGAAGTCTCTCCCAGCGACAAACCAGTTAAGGATGAATATGTCAACAAAGGCCGTGTAAGATATCTTATAGAGATGATGGAGGCAAATAATCAAAGTCAGGTCGAGTTTAATGAAGCATTTAATCATCAGAAAAATCAGGAACTCTATTCTGTCACCAGTAATCAGTCTTCTGAGACCTTAAGTCAGATAAATGTGGCAGACATTCAGCCCAGTGCGATAGAAGTAGAGACCATTGTTACATCCAGTACTAAAGAAACAACTAAATCAGACAACAGTTTAACCAGCTTCACAAGCGATGTGACCAGTGCTAACAGAGTTACTGCTGTAACTTCTGCAGAAGTCTCTCCCAGCGACAAACCAGTTAAGGATAAATATGACAACAAAGGCCGTGTAAGATATTTTAGAGAGAGGATGCAGGCAATTATTCAAAGGCGGGTCGAGTTTAATGAAGCATTTAATCATCAGAAAAATCAGGAACTCTATTCTGTCACCAGTAATCAGCCTTCTTAGACCTTAAGTCAGATAAATGTGGCAGACATTCAGCCCAGTGCGATAGAAGTAGAGACCATTGTTACATCAGTTACTAAAGAAACAACTAAATTAGACAACAGTTTAACCAGCTTCACAAGCGATGTGACCAGTGCTAACAGAGTTACTGCTGTAACTTCTGCAGAAGTCTCTCCCAGCGACAAACCAGTTAAGGATGAATATGTCAACAAAGGCCATGTAAGATATCTTATAGAGATGATGGAGGCAAAAATTCAAAGTCGGGTGGAATTGATTGAAGCATTTAATCATCGGATAAATCAGGAACTCTATTCTGTCACCAGTAATCAGTCTTCTGAGACCTTAAGTCAGATAAATGTGGCAGACATTCAGCCCAGTGCGATAGAAGTAGAGACCATTGTTACATCCAGTACTAAAGAAACAGCTGAATCAGACAACAGTTTAACCAGCTTCACAAGCGATGTGACCAGTGCTAACAGAGTTACTGCTGTAACTTCTGCAGAAGTCTCTCCCAGCTACAAACCAGTTAAGGATGAATATGTGAACAAAGGCCGTGTAAGATATTTTATAGAGATGATGGAGGCAAATAATCAAAGTCAGGTCGAGTTTAATGAAGCATTTAATCATCAGAAAAATCAGGAACTCTATTCTGTCACCGGTAATCAGCCTTCTGAGACCTTAAGTCAGATAAATGTGGCAGACATTCAGCCCAGTGCGATAGAAGTAGAGACCATTGTTACATCAGTTACTAAAGAAACAACTAAATCAGACAACAGTTTAACCAGCTTCACAAGCGATGTGACCAGTGCTAACAGAGTTACTGCTGTAACTTCTGCAGAAGTCTCTCCCAGCGACAAACCAGTTAAGGATGAATATGTCAACAAAGGCCGTGTAAGATATCTTATAGAGATGATGGAGGCAAATAATCAAAGTCAGGTCGAGTTTAATGAAGCATTTAATCATCAGAAAAATCAGGAACTCTATTCTGTCACCAGTAATCAGTCTTCTGAGACCTTAAGTCAGATAAATGTGGCAGACATTCAGCCCAGTGCGATAGAAGTAGAGACCATTGTTACATCCAGTACTGAAGAAATGACTCAATCAGTCAACAGTTTAACCAGCTTCACAAGCGATGTGACCAGTGCTAACAGAGTTACTGCTGTAACTTCTGCAGAAGTCTCTCCCAGCGACAAACCAGTTAAGGATGAATATGTCAACAAAGGCCATGTAAGATATCTTATAGAGATGATGGAGGCAAAAATTCAAAGTCGGGTGGAGTTGATTGAAGCATTTAATCATCGGATAAATCAGGAACTCTATTCTGTCACCAGTAATCAGTCTTCTGAGACCTTAAGTCAGATAAATGTGGCAGACATTCAGCCCAGTGCGATAGAAGTAGAGACCATTGTTACATCCAGTACTAAAGAAACAGCTGAATCAGACAACAGTTTAACCAGCTTCACAAGCGATGTGACCAGTGCTAACAGAGTTACTGCTGTAACTCCTGCAGAAGTCTCTCCCAGCTACAAACCAGTTAAGGATGAATATGTCAACAAAGGCCGTGTAAGATATTTTATAGAGAGGATGGAGGCAAATAATCAAAGTCAGGTCGAGTTTAATGAAGCATTTAATCATCGGATAAATCAGGAACTCTATTCTGTCACCAGTAATCAGTCTTCTGAGACCTTAAGTCAGATAAATGTGGCAGACATTCAGCCCAGTGCGATAGAAGTAGAGACCATTGTTACATCCAGTACTAAAGAAACAGCTGAATCAGACAACAGTTTAACCAGCTTCACAAGCGATGTGACCAGTGCTAACGGAGTTACTGCTGTAACTTCTGCAGAAGTCTCTCCCAGCGACAAACCAGTTAAGGATGAATATGTCAACAAAGGCCGTGTAAGATATCTTATAGAGATGATGGAGGCAAATAATCAAAGTCAGGTCGAGTTTAATGAAGCATTTAATCATCAGAAAAATCAGGAACTCTATTCTGTCACCAGTAATCAGTCTTCTGAGACCTTAAGTCAGATAAATGTGGCAGACATTCAGCCCAGTGCGATAGAAGTAGAGACCATTGTTACATCCAGTACTAAAGAAACAACTAAATCAGACAACAGTTTAACCAGCTTCACAAGCGATGTGACCAGTGCTAACAGAGTTACTGCTGTAACTTCTGCAGAAGTCTCTCCCAGCGACAAACCAGTTAAGGATAAATATGACAACAAAGGCCGTGTAAGATATTTTAGAGAGAGGATGCAGGCAATTATTCAAAGGCGGGTCGAGTTTAATGAAGCATTTAATCATCAGAAAAATCAGGAACTCTATTCTGTCACCAGTAATCAGCCTTCTTAGACCTTAAGTCAGATAAATGTGGCAGACATTCAGCCCAGTGCGATAGAAGTAGAGACCATTGTTACATCAGTTACTAAAGAAACAACTAAATCAGACAACAGTTTAACCAGCTTCACAAGCGATGTGACCAGTGCTAACAGAGTTACTGCTGTAACTTCTGCAGAAGTCTCTCCCAGCGACAAACCAGTTAAGGATGAATATGTCAACAAAGGCCATGTAAGATATCTTATAGAGATGATGGAGGCAAAAATTCAAAGTCGGGTGGAATTGA
The DNA here is from genome assembly GCF_933228915.1 of Telmatherina bonti. Classification (NCBI taxonomy): domain Eukaryota; kingdom Metazoa; phylum Chordata; class Actinopteri; order Atheriniformes; family Telmatherinidae; genus Telmatherina; species Telmatherina bonti. Next base: position 16,371,707 of record NC_136620.1, on the reverse strand, counting down.
TTGAAGCATTTAATCATCGGATAAATCAGGAACTCTATTCTGTCACCAGTAATCAGTCTTCTGAGACCTTAAGTCAGATAAATGTGGCAGACATTCAGCCCAGTGCGATAGAAGTAGAGACCATTGTTACATCCAGTACTAAAGAAACAGCTGAATCAGACAACAGTTTAACCAGCTTCACAAGCGATGTGACCAGTGCTAACAGAGTTACTGCTGTAACTTCTGCAGAAGTCTCTCCCAGCTACAAACCAGTTAAGGATGAATATGTGAACAAAGGCCGTGTAAGATATTTTATAGAGATGATGGAGGCAAATAATCAAAGTCAGGTCGAGTTTAATGAAGCATTTAATCATCAGAAAAATCAGGAACTCTATTCTGTCACCGGTAATCAGCCTTCTGAGACCTTAAGTCAGATAAATGTGGCAGACATTCAGCCCAGTGCGATAGAAGTAGAGACCATTGTTACATCAGTTACTAAAGAAACAACTAAATCAGACAACAGTTTAACCAGCTTCACAAGCGATGTGACCAGTGCTAACAGAGTTACTGCTGTAACTTCTGCAGAAGTCTCTCCCAGCGACAAACCAGTTAAGGATGAATATGTCAACAAAGGCCGTGTAAGATATCTTATAGAGATGATGGAGGCAAATAATCAAAGTCGGGTGGAGTTGATTGAAGCATTTAATCATCAGAAAAATCAGGAACTCTATTCTGTCACCAGTAATCAGTCTTCTGAGACCTTAAGTCAGATAAATGTGGCAGACATTCAGCCCAGTGCGATAGAAGTAGAGACCATTGTTACATCCAGTACTGAAGAAATGACTCAATCAGTCAACAGTTTAACCAGCTTCACAAGCGATGTGACCAGTGCTAACAGAGTTACTGCTGTAACTTCTGCAGAAGTCTCTCCCAGCGACAAACCAGTTAAGGATGAATATGTCAACAAAGGCCATGTAAGATATCTTATAGAGATGATGGAGGCAAAAATTCAAAGTCGGGTGGAGTTGATTGAAGCATTTAATCATCGGATAAATCAGGAACTCTATTCTGTCACCAGTAATCAGTCTTCTGAGACCTTAAGTCAGATAAATGTGGCAGACATTCAGCCCAGTGCGATAGAAGTAGAGACCATTGTTACATCCAGTACTAAAGAAACAGCTGAATCAGACAACAGTTTAACCAGCTTCACAAGCGATGTGACCAGTGCTAACAGAGTTACTGCTGTAACTCCTGCAGAAGTCTCTCCCAGCTACAAACCAGTTAAGGATGAATATGTCAACAAAGGCCGTGTAAGATATTTTATAGAGAGGATGGAGGCAAATAATCAAAGTCAGGTCGAGTTTAATGAAGCATTTAATCATCGGATAAATCAGGAACTCTATTCTGTCACCAGTAATCAGTCTTCTGAGACCTTAAGTCAGATAAATGTGGCAGACATTCAGCCCAGTGCGATAGAAGTAGAGACCATTGTTACATCCAGTACTGAAGAAATGACTAAATCAGTCAACAGTTTAACCAGCTTCACAAGCGATGTGACCAGTGCTAACAGAGTTACTGCTGTAACTTCTGCAGAAGTCTCTCCCAGCGACAAACCAGTTAAGGATGAATATGTCAACAAAGGCCGTGTAAGATATCTTATAGAGATGATGGAGGCAAATAATCAAAGTCAGGTCGAGTTTAATGAAGCATTTAATCATCAGAAAAATCAGGAACTCTATTCTGTCACCAGTAATCAGTCTTCTGAGACCTTAAGTCAGATAAATGTGGCAGACATTCAGCCCAGTGCGATAGAAGTAGAGACCATTGTTACATCCAGTACTGAAGAAATGACTCAATCAGTCAACAGTTTAACCAGCTTCACAAGCGATGTGACCAGTGCTAACAGAGTTACTGCTGTAACTTCTGCAGAAGTCTCTCCCAGCGACAAACCAGTTAAGGATGAATATGTCAACAAAGGCCATGTAAGATATCTTATAGAGATGATGGAGGCAAAAATTCAAAGTCGGGTGGAGTTGATTGAAGCATTTAATCATCGGATAAATCAGGAACTCTATTCTGTCACCAGTAATCAGTCTTCTGAGACCTTAAGTCAGATAAATGTGGCAGACATTCAGCCCAGTGCGATAGAAGTAGAGACCATTGTTACATCCAGTACTAAAGAAACAGCTGAATCAGACAACAGTTTAACCAGCTTCACAAGCGATGTGACCAGTGCTAACAGAGTTACTGCTGTAACTCCTGCAGAAGTCTCTCCCAGCTACAAACCAGTTAAGGATGAATATGTCAACAAAGGCCGTGTAAGATATTTTATAGAGAGGATGGAGGCAAATAATCAAAGTCAGGTCGAGTTTAATGAAGCATTTAATCATCGGATAAATCAGGAACTCTATTCTGTCACCAGTAATCAGTCTTCTGAGACCTTAAGTCAGATAAATGTGGCAGACATTCAGCCCAGTGCGATAGAAGTAGAGACCATTGTTACAT